>NW_004444045.1:7928656-7935229 GCF_000243295.1 Trichechus manatus latirostris | reverse complement strand
ATATATATATATATATATAATTTTTTCTCATCCTGATTTCATGGAGTAACAAAACAAAATTTTGCTGGTTTAAGCAAAAATAGAAATAAGGGGGGGATATTATAATATCTTATAATTTAAAAAAAGATTTGAACAACCAGTTCTGGGCACTTGCAAAGTGACTTCAAGGAAGTTGTATCCGAATTGTTACAATTAAAGGAATCCGATTCCAACTCTTTTCAGTTTTTATGTCTCTCTTCCAAATTTCAATTCTTGCAAGAGAGAATTGTACTGAGCCAGTCCAAGTCTAATGTCTACCTCTAGGTCAATCAGCAATGGCTGGGTTATGTAATATTCCCCAGAGAAGGGAAGTTATTCTGCGTCAAGAGGTTGCCTTGAGACGTATCTAAGATGAGATCTACTCCTCCCACCTGAGACAAGGAAGTATTTCCACTGGGCACTTGGAGGCTTTCACAAACATTTTGAGACAGACAATTTTGCAGAAGATGTTTGTAGATCATGGCTACATCTAAGCAGGTTCCTTTGGCTGCAGAGATCTGTGTAGAGTAGAGAGAAACAGAGATAGCTGAGATTCAACAAGTATTTATTGAGCACCTACTATGAGCCAGGCACTCTTTTGGGTCCTTGAAATACATTGGTGAAAACCACAGATCCCAGCACTAAAGGTGCCTATGTTCATAGGAGTAGAATTACATTGTTTGAGGACTTTTCTAAAGGACTTAAGAGCTTCCTAGTGCCTGCATGAGAAACTGCTGTTTGAGCTCAGGCTCACAGGAACTCAGGCCACCGCTGAAGCCTCACGCTGTCTTCCATGAAGCAACGTCCACACTCCAGTGAGGCTGAGAGTCATGGCTACTTGTGGATTTTGGGTACTTTGAGATCATTTGAGGAAGGACCTTACTGAGTAACACTTATCTAGTAGGCTTCTATTGGGACACTCCTTTCCCTCCCCCTATGTACCCAATCCATCTCCTGGTCCTATGAATTTTACCTGCTAAATAGCTCTTAACTCTGCTTACTGCTGTCCGTCTCCACCATCACCACTACCCGACTCTGAGCTATCATCACGTTTAACTCAGCAGAGACACAATCCTCCTAATTGGATTTTGCAAGTCCACTCTGTCTTCCTTTCAGTCATTGTACACACTGCAGCCAGAGTGATTATCTTTTTTTTTCAAAATGCAAATCTGGTCATGTCACTACCCGTGCTTTAAGTTCTTAGTGGTTTTCTGTTGATCTTAAGATAAAGGGCAAATAACTGGACAGGCTACGAGCCCCTTTGCAGTTTGGATCCTCCTTAGCTCACCAACCTCACCTCATACCACTGTCTCCAGTTCTCAGGGCTGTGTTCCTGTTACCACAGGGCCCTTGCACAAGCTCTTTCTTCCATCTGGACTGCTTCTCTTCATATATTAAACACTGTTGAAGTCTTCATACAGTTAATTGCTTCTCAGCTAAAGCATCACTTTCTGCGGGAGATACGCCCTGATGGTGTCCTTCTCCCACCCACTCTCTTTGTCGCGTGCTCCCACAGAATATTGTTCCTTTACTTTTGGAGTGGTTTGTAATTATCCATTCACTACTGTGGTCATTGGATTCTCATTAGTCTTGCCTACTAGTTTGTGAGATTCCCAAATGTAAGGACCTTGTCTCTTCCTCACCGTTGAATTTCTGGTTCTTAGCACAGGGCCTGAACACCATTTGAACGGATGATAAGATGAATGAGAAGGTGCAAAACTGTCCCCTATGAGAGACTCTCCCATTATCTGTCTCAAAGATAGGGACTTTACCTTTCTGAAAAGAACTGCGGAGAAATCTAGAGGCTGCCTTGTTGACATACTCTGCAACGTTAGGCATGCACTTTGTAATAACCAAGAGAAAATGAGGCAGTTTAGAAGACAGAATCCTGGACACCTCGTGGGTAACCAACAAATACTTGTTGAATGGAATTCTGCACTGAGCTGCATTCTAACATTCCCAACGAATGTTTGCTGAGGCTGAGAGTCTACCGAGGGATGAAACTCTTGGATATTAGGGTCACCAAACAACAGGGAATTCTGTAATGACATATCAGGGCAGGAGGGCAGTGAGAAGAAAACTCCAACTGCAGGCGATCTATCCGGCAACTTTTAAACTGAAGGGACTCTGCACAGTCCCTGGATGGTGCAAAGGGTTAACGAGCTCGGCTGCCAACCAAAAGGTTGGTTGAGTGCACCTAGAGGTGCCTTGGAAGAAAGGCCTGGTAATCTACTTGCAAAAAAAAAAAACAGTTGAAAATCCTATGGAGCAGAGCACAGTGCTACTCTGACACACGTGGGATCTCCATGAATTGAAGTCGACTTGATGGCAACTGGTTACTTGGCCCTTTTCTGTGAATTCACCAATTTGACTGATGGAGGATCCTGTGCAGAGGAGAAAGCTCAAGGAGAAGAAATGCACTACCCTACACTTGGAGCTGCCCTGGCAGAATCGCCTGCTGTGGACTCTGCTTCCAGGTAGATGATGGGAGAAAGGGGGGTTGAGGGAGTGGTGCCAGGAGCGCCAGGGTCCAGAGCTCTATGGCCTCAGATAACTCACAGACCTTCTGAGCTTCAGGATACTGGTCTATAAAATGGGGGCACAAAGTAGAGAGTGTTAGGAAATTAAACAGATGATGTAAAATTGAATTTTCAGCTCTAAAACTACTCAGATATTAGTTAATTTAGTTTTTGTAGAGGTTTAAAATCATGTCTAAATTCACTGATTGACTCTGCTGAAGAATTTCGCCACCTATCTAAATGAGGCACACAGTCATCTCAGACCCAGGGATCCTCCCCCTTTGGACAGATGGGGCCTGATCTTTCCATGTACCTGCCTCTGGTTGCCCTGGGCTGTCTCCTCGCCTCCATTTAGCATTTTGATTTGTGCAGCTTTGCTGAGAATCTCTATTGCAGCTTGTTGACTTATCACTCATCCCAATAAGCTCCCATTCTCTCTGCTCCTGACAGCCTTGCCTAATGTACTTATTCATTCAGTTTAAATAAATCGAACATGGGCCTATGACAGCCGATAAGTGAGTCACACAAGAACAAACAGAAGAGAAAGCTCTGCAAATAGTCAAATGTCAAGTAAGAATGGAAAACTGTCCCCACAGCTTCAACGAACCTTGGATGTCTAATATTTATGGCCAATTGATGTCATTACAAAGTAAATAGGCCCTCTTATGCTGCATTACATAAGATTAACTGCAAGCAATGGAGTTTAAATAGCAGAGATAAGTGCAGATGGAAATAAACCTGTTTAAAGCTAGAAATATTTGATGGGCCTCCTTGCTGCTTTTAAGATAATTGATCTGTATATCTGTATTGAATCTCACCGTAAAAGCTTTGAAGAGACTGTGGCAAAGCCTGTTCAGACCCAAATCACATTTCTCTGGGGCCACCCAGCCAGGGTTAGGGCCTCTCCAAAGAGGAGCTCCAGGGCTGGGGAACTGCAAAAAGCTGGGAGGAAACAGGAATCTTCCAGCTATTGGCTCCTATCTCTATTTTCTGGCTAGAAGCTAGAACGAAAAGACCAAGGTCATAGTGACCCTATAGGACAGAGTAGAACTGCCCCATAGCGTTTCCAGGGCGGTAATCTTTACGGAAGCAGGCTGCCACATCTTTCTCCCTTAGAGCAGCTGGTGGGTTTGAACCATCGACCTTTCAGTTAGCAGCCGAGCGCCACCAAAGTTCCTTACCGGGGTGGTATAGGCGTTTAAAACTGTCATAGGCAAGCTGACTGAAAGAACTGTGATGGTTTTGCTAGAAGAAGAAAAAAAGGGTAGAAGAGGGGGAACTAAGTCATTCTCTTCAATCACATTCAGCAACATTATATAAAACAGTGCTTTTCGGTTCTCAAATTACTTGTGGCAAAAGAGCAGTTTGATACGTGGTCCTACTGTCTAGGACAAGTATGAAACTTGCATCACCTTTGATTCACCACACAAGCTTGACAGTATCTGGGCTGGTCTATACTATAGCCAGAAAAACAAGGCCATTGATCATGTACTTTATGTCATATCAATATTCAGTTGCTATAACCTTTTTAAAACTGTTACTGCCAGCATTCGGACTTGTTGCAGACTGGTAACAGTTTGTGGACGTCCACCAATCTGCACGGCACTCTTTGAGTAGCAGATGGAGAAGCTTTGTTCTATCTGTCCTCAAAGGGTGGAGACAGAAGTAGGAGCAGTGAATGGAAGCATAAGGAGATCTGTTTTATCCCAATAGGACAAAGGAGTTCCTAAAAGTTGTAGCAAACAAAATCTCAATCCACAAAGTTAGATGTGCAAGAAATTTGATTTTTGGGAATTTTCTATTGCCAAACTTAATTCTATTATGATCCCTCATTGCTTGGGTAAAGAAGTTTACTTTCAGTTTATTTGAAGCCTCACATACTCCTCCACCCCTGGGCAGTATGTAAATTATGGAGAGTTTACAGCCAGTAGAGGCTAGAGTGGGGTTGGGGAACCTCTGCCTGGATTGTGGTCTTCTGTCCACATTGGCATCTGTTGACATATCCTCATCCCAGTGGGGCCTTCGGTCTTTCATTCAGGCAGCTACCTGCAATGTCTTCCGTGTCCCACCATGAGGCCTCATTTGTTGGATCCCTGTACCACATTCATGTCACTCTTGGCTGGATGGCTAGACTAAGAAACTTTGTGAGGTTGTCAGAGGTCTGTCTGTCTGCACCCACTACCCTATCATTTCCCCCTGCTTCCAACACAATGCTCTTTGTCGGCAGGAGTTGGGGAGATCTTGGGGATCTTGCTGTGTCCTTTGGCTCAGTCATAATGGTGGAGGGGTTGTCATGTGTATAAGGACCAAAGACTTTTTTCCCTCAGATCCTCACTCTATCCTGGAAGGCCTATCATCATGCCCCCAGTATTGGCCTAGTAGGGAGTCCCTTCTCAGGGACTCTTCAGCATCTACTTTTTTTTTCCTTTTTCTTTGGAGTCATGGTTTCCTTGTCTTTAGTTTAAGAAAATATGATATATATTTTTCTGGGGGGTAGGGGTAATCTGGCTCAGACTAATATTTTTTCAAATCTTTGTCTTATTGCTTGAACAGTGGCATTTGAAATTTACAAGCCATAATTTGACTCTTTAGTTCTGTTATTCCTTCCCTGAGGCAAAGGGTGTAAAAATGTCTTGGCTGCTATCTACTGGGGAAAGGGTCCTAAGGTAACAGGAATTCCTGGGAATGCAAACCACATCAGATAATATATCAAGATGTTATTATATGGGAGAGTCAAGAGTTAAGAACAGATAGACGGGGTTGCTTTGGTGAGGTGATGGACTTCCATCTCTGAAGACTATTGAGCAGTGGCTGGACAATCCTTGCTGTAGAGAAGAGTCAGATGAGAGATTCTAGAATTCTGTGTCTCTGGGGTGAGTACAGCAGATACCACACGGAAGGGAATCCAAGGGAAGAAACCACAAGCAAGTCCATCTGACTGCGCTTGGGCTCTTGAACAACCCGTGCTGGCAAATGATGGCTGACAGCCAGGGCTGGTGTCTGACCATTACCCCAATGAAAGGAGGACCCTGCAGCCCTCCTTTCCCTCCACTAGGAGGCATTTCTCCTATGCATCCAATTTATCTGTGTTTTGTTCCCCTTCAAACTAGGGATTCCCAGTGGGGGTGGATTTAGGTATGTCTGTTTAATTGTCCTGTGATACCAGGCCTGTAATTGGCACTCCCAAGACAAACAAACTAACAAAAACAGTTGCTGCTGAAGTCAGTTCTAACTCCTGGCAACCCTATGTGTGTCGGAGTAGAACTGTGATCCACAGGGTTTTAAATGGCTGATTTTTTGGAAGTAGATTGCCAGGCTTTTCTTCCAAGGCAACTCTGGGTGGACTCAAACTGCCAACCTTTTGGTTAGCAACTGAGCATTTAACCGTTTGTACCACCCAGGGACTCCTAACTGGCACTCAGCCAGTGTTAATTGGGGATGAAGATGGCATCCCCATTTCCTTTTGTAGAGAAACCAGGGATGACATCCTCATAGTATTATCTATATTGCTCATGTATCACTTAGAAAGATCAATAGCAGAACTGAGTCGCAGCTACTTTGTATGTGTTCTGTAAATACCAGATTGTATCCTTCTTATATCAGCACATGACACAGAGCCTTGTTCATTGTAACTCTACAGGATGTGGCTACACATATGAGATGGGACTATATAGTATTGAAAATGGTTTCTTTTCTGACTGTGGAAAGTTCACTGGCTTGCAGTGGTACCTTATATTTATTAAGACAAACAACAGTATTCTTTGTTGATTACTGTCATGGATTGAATTGTGTCTTCCTAAAGTATGTGTCAACTTGGCTAGGCCATGATTCCCAGTATTGTGGGGTTGTTCTCCATTTTGGGATCTGATGTAATTATCCTCCATTTTGTGATGTATTATAAATCCTAAACTCTATATGTTTTTTGTTGTTGTTTTTTTAATTGTACTTCAGGTGAAGGCTTACAGAACAAATAGTTTCTCATGAAACAGTAGTACACATATTGTTTTATGACATTGGTTAACAACCCCACAACATG
>NW_004444045.1:7898284-7922392 GCF_000243295.1 Trichechus manatus latirostris | reverse complement strand
ATCTGGAGTTTTAGTTTGGACGCCTACTGGAACCATCCTGTCCTGTTTTTGTAAATGTTTTGATATTGTCTGCTGTCTTCAGGGCATTCAGTAGTTATTTTTCTCATTTATTGATTGTAGATTTGTTTGTTTCTTGCCTTTTTTTTTTAGTCTGGCTATGTCTGAGCAGGCGGGCTGTGTATTCTTTGTTGTTTGCTCATCTGTGGGCACAATACTTTTTGCCTCCTTCTCCAGTTGGCAGGGTCAGTCACTCAGATATGATATGGCAGGACAGGTCTAGCTGAAGCAGAGTTACTGGACGGGTTTTTTGTGGCATTTACTACAGCCACCAGGGCGGGTCGGTAGTCAGTGCAGGGCAGTTTCCAGTAGGCCATGCCTGTGCTGCTTAGTGGTGTGATGTTAAGCGCACAGTGCAGGTAGGTAGGATGTAGCGGGGAGATGGTTATGTGTGGAGCTAAGATGGGTATGGGAGAGAGGAGAGAGGAACAGGAGTCAAAAACGTGCAAACAAACAAAAAAGAATCCTAGGGGAGCTTGCCGTTGGAGTGGAGAGATGAGAGACTATGAAATGGAGAAAAACAAAAAGGGGAAGAGGAAGAAAAAAGAAAAGAAAAGAAAAGAATGAATAAATAAAAATCAGAAAGGCAAAAGAACAGCAAAGTTCCCAGGGATCCCACCGGTGCGGCTATGAGGTCTGGGGAAGTTGTTCTCAGGTGTTGCAGTACAGCCTGGCTAGAAGGTGTAGAGATATAAAATGCCAGGTATTCAGGGAACAGAAAGAGAAGGAAGATATAGAGAGACGAGAAACTGAGTAATGAAGAAAGACAAAAAGGGAAAAAGAGGAAAAAGAAAACAAAACAAATTTAAAAAAAAAAGAAAAAGAAAAAAAAAAGCCCCCCAAAAAACAGGAAAAAAAAAAATAAAACTAATGAAAACAGAGATGCCCTCAGGGATCCCTCTGCATGTCTGTGTAAGCCGAGGGTGTAGGTTCCAAGCCACGCAGCACCGTCTGGCCAGAATGGGCTCCCAACACGAGCAAAGAAAAAGAAAACAAACAAACAATTCAAAACAAACAAACAAACAGAAGCCCCGGGATCCCACCAGTGCGGAAGCCCAGACCAGGAAGGAGCTCCACACTTGAACAGAGCTCCGAAGCCCCTCAGGAAGAAGCAAAGATGGCACACGGAGCCAGGTATTTGAGTAAAAGGAGGGGGAGGTGGTGAGAGGTAAGGAAGAAATCAAAAGAAGTGGAAAAAAAGCAACACCAGCAGCCAACAAATGGCACTCAGAGAGCCAGCTAGTGCGGGCTGGTGGAATCCAAGCAGCCTGTGCTTCCCGGACAAGAGACTGTGTCCATGGGAAGCAGAGGAGACCGAGTGTGGGTGAAGAAGGGTAGGGGGTGGGAAAACGTATATCATAAATTACCGGAACTCCGCAGCCCCTCAGGAAGAAGCAAAGATGGTGCACAGAGCCAGGTACTTGAGCGAAAGGAAGGGGAGGTGGTGAGAGGTAAGGAAGAAATCAAAAGAAGTGGAAAAAAGCAACACCAGCAGCCAACAAATGGCGCTCAGAGAGCCAGCCTGTTTGGGTGGGTGGTATCTAAGCAGGTGGTGCTTCCCGGACAAGAGATTGTGGCCACAGGAAGCAGAGGAGGCCAAGTGGCGGTGAAGAAGTGTCAGGGGTAGGAAAGCGTATATCGCAAATTACCGGTTGTTTTGTTTCCCTCTGGAAGCTCCATGAAGCTGCTTTCTCGTACCCCCGTTTGCTGGTCTCTGATAGGAGTCCAAGATGGTGGATCCGCGCTGCGTTAGCTGATAGGGGACCTCTGCATGAATCTCTCCTCACTCTCCGTTCTCTGTCAGTTTTCTCACTCCATTTGGTGCTTGGCTGAGTTCTATATCTCTTCATTTGATGTTTTAGGGTTTCAGGATTGCTGTTTTCTTTGTTCAGCTTAGTTTTTTGGATCTTTGCTGCGGAGGGACGGTGTGGTGCTTCTGCCTAGAGCGCCATTTTGCCGGAACTCCCTAAACTCTATATGTTGATGAAGTAGGATCAGTGTGGGGTATATCTTGAGTCACAGCCTTACAAGAGGGTGTGACTCAATTCACACTCTTACTCAAGTCACACCGTTGCTTGAGTCACACCTTTTATCCTACAAGAGTTAAAGGAGAGAGAAGTGAGTAGAGAGGAGAGGGACATCACTAGCACCAAGAAAGAAGAGCTGGGAGTGGAGTGCATCCTTTGGACTTGGAGTCCCTGGGCTGAGAACCTTCTAGACCCAGAGGACGATTGATGCCAAGACACATGGAGATCTCCAAGGAACACTGGGCCCATAGATGTTGAAAGGAGACAGACCTTCTCCTAGAGCTGACAGAGAAAAAGCCTTCCCCCAGAGCTGGTGCCCTGAATTCAGACTTCTAGCCTCCTAAAGTGTGAAAGAATAATTTTCTGTTTGTTAATGCTATCCACTTGTGGTATTTCTGTTATAGCAACACTAGATAACTAAGACAGTTACATAACCACCTTCCTGCTTCAGTTGAGTTATTGGCTGATTAGTTTTGTATATTAAATCAGTAGATTTTCTTCATTGTCTTCTCTCTGTCTTGATGCAAAGGAGTAACTTTGTTTCTTGCATATTCTGTCTGCAGAATCTACTGCTCTTTTAATATATGAATTGAACAAGAGACAGTGCTTGACACTGGAGGATTGAAGGCAAGGATGAGATGAGCTTTTATTATTTAGTTGAGCATTTTAAAATGCATCTCCCTAAGGGAAGCTCTAGAGTAACATGTATAGTATGACAATTAAAAAAAAAAAAGGAAAGAAAATCCAAACCATATATAGGGCTACATACATAGCTCTAATGGCCCAGTGGTTAAGAGCTGGGTTGCTAACCAAATAGTCAGCAGTTTTAATCCACCAGCTGCTCCTTGGAAACCCGATGGGGCAGTTCTACTCTGTCCTATAGGGTTGCTATGAGTTGGAATCTACTCAACAGCAATAGGTTTGTTTTTTTTTTTAAATATGAGCAAGGAGAAATATATGATAGAAAATAAAAGAATACATACCAGGCTATTAATGTTGTTTACCTGAATGGGGTAGAATTAAGGCAAGGGATTGGGGTGGAGAATATTATCTTTTGGGGGGGTAATTTTTATATGTTTTTATGTATTACAATGAATATATATTACATTTGAATGTACATGGCCTGATTTAAAAAAATATGTATCAAAATTGGATTTTCTAATTTTAGGACATTTTTCAAAACTGTGAACACATCATATTTTGTTAACAAGCAGTGTAAGAATAGACCGGCGTACTCTCTATCAGTCCATCTACCTCTCAATCTTTTAATGACCCTGATGGTTTTCACCATGTGTTTTTCAGGTATGAATGTTCCCTTGAAATTTTGACAACAGAAATATTCCCAGAGTCCTTCTGATAGAGCCTTATTTTCTCATGGAAGAGAGGTTGCCAGGTTGAGACTTTGGCTTGAGTTTGGATGGATTTGCGAGCTGTGGTCACCAAATCCAGGTCTGTAGAGAATCATTTAGGAAATGTGTTAAAAATACAGATTTCTAGACCCTACACCTGAAAATTCTGATTCACTAAGCCTTGCTGTTGGGCTCTGGGATCTGAATTTTTTAAACATTCCCTGAATGTTTGTAATATGCAGCCAAGGTTTGGGACCAGTACTCTATGGGACTCAGAGGATTCTCATTGAAACATTTATTCTGGAATGTTGCTCTTATTCTGGAAGCATGCTTTTTAGAATGGGGAATTCTGAGGTATTTAGAACACATGAACTTTGTAAATAATATTTTTGATTAGGTGCCATGACCAGATCCACGTCTGGATGCTAACCTGACCAGCGGCCATTGTTGCTCATTGCTGCTGTAGGCAAGGTATTTGGTTACTTGGAGGGAAGCCCATTTGCCCACAGTGGGAATCCTTGTGCAGTGCTTGGGGACACAACTAGGGGGAGACAGGGAGGGACGAATGGAGTCAGGCTCTGGAAAGAATGTGAGATCAGACTTGGTGTGTAAATCCAGAGACACCCAGGATTCTTATAAAGAATGCTTCCTGGGGATTGTCTAGTCCGACTACTCCAATTATCTAGTGACAATTTCAGGCGATTTAGATTTTAAGTATGTAAGAAATATGTTGGGATGTTTCTCTTTTGAAGCTCCTGACAGGCGATTAAAATGCTTTGAACTGATTTGGAAAAGCCCGGGCATATTCAGGTGTTCTATGTTTCCCCCGATGTTTTCTGTTGGGAAAATAGTTGCCTCCAGGCCACTGGGGTCTCTCCTCCTTTTTGACATGCACAGGCATCAGGCTTTTGGTGTGTCTGGGCACCCTGAAGTGAGTTTTTAATAATCATTCTTCAAACCCATACACCTGATTGTGGCCAGGTTGTGTGTGTATTGCTGGCCTGGGGGATGTATAGCCCTGTGCAGAGAAATGGAGTTTAAGGCAAGTTGTAGGCTTTTCCTGTGAATGTAGGCACCTGCGTGGAAGTGCGCGTCGGAGGTGAGACGGAACCGCAGACAACTGTTGAAGTCCCATCTTGTCCCCTGCCCCGTCTTGGCATGCCCGCCAGGCTCCATCTGCAGACCAAGAACCTGCCAAGGCAGCGCTGTACCACACTTTCCACCACAGAAACATTTATTTGATCTTCCACTGTTGCTCTCGAGATGATTAATCTCCGCGTGGCTGTGTGTTTCGGCTCTCCATAAAGGCAGGTGCGTGTGTCTGCTCACGGCTCTGTCAGGGCTGCTAATGTAAGCGGCTGTTTTACAGCCCAAGTGACAGCTGTATTGTTCTGGCAGGGTTACAGCTCTGACATGTGGAATCAATCTTTTTAACCTGTCAATTAATCAGCAGGCAGCTGTCAGACCAGCTGAAAGGCCTGAAGGACAGTGCCCTTTCAATGGATTATACTGGGGGCATGGCGAAGTAAAATTGAACACTTCAAGCTTCAAGGAACTCTTGTTGCATTCAAAGACAGGCTTCCTTCCCACTTAAAGGAAACGAGCTCTGGCTTCAGCTTGGGCGCCTCCCAAGGAGGCTCTATTGAGGCATCTGGGCAGAGTTGGGAGCATGTTCCTCTAATTACCTTAGCAGGTTCAGTAGGTCCTTAATGGAGCGCACCATATTCTGCCAGGCGAACCTCATCTGAACCTGGGTCAGGTGGGACTGCATTGTTTCTGATGTCCAAGGCAAGACAGGGACAAGGGGACACTTGGTCATTGGGAGGATTTGTAGGGTGCTCCTTAGAAGGAAGCTTGCTTGTTAAGCCTATGTTTATTAAGCCCTTCTTATAGATAGGCGTTCAGGGGGAATACAGAGCAGAATAAAACAGGGTTCCCTTCCCTCATCACTTTATATATTAGTTGGGGAGATAACTAATGACTGTATCCTGTGTAAGCAATTAATGATTATTTGTTAAATAACTGGATAAACATAAGTTAGTATATGCTAATGGACAACTGGGTGTTACTAAAGGTAAAGTTCTGAGCAGTATACCAAAAAAAATCCGTTGCCATCCAGTCAGTTCTGACTCATAGTAATCCTGTAGGACAGAGTAGAACTTCCACATAAGGTTTCCAAGGTTGTAATCTTTACAGAAGCAGACTGCCACATCTTTCTCCCATAGAGCGACTGGTAGGTTCAAACTGCTGACCTTTCTGTTAGCAGCTGAGCACTTAACCACTGCGCCACCAGAAGGGGAAAATGTACTGAGAGCAGAATCTTCGATTAAAGACTTCACAAAGAAGGGCTGATGAACCATGCTTTGAGCCTACACCATTTTGTTTTGGTTTGTTATTTTACCTGCTGTTCTTGCTTGTCATTCCATAAATAACTAACTTTCCCTATTCCTCCATCCCTTACTTCCTTCTACAAATATTTATTCAGCACCTAATATTTGCAAAGCCTGGTGCAAGGTACTGTGAGGAATACAAGATGATTCAGACAAATTTGCCTTTAACAGAAAAGCTTCAAAGCTCCTGTCACCCTCAATCTTGGGGAGAGGAAGGCCTGCCTCCTCACTCACCCCAGTGAGTTCAAGCACCAGCAAGGCTGTGAGTTATTCCATTTCTTGTTGGCCCATGACCAGTTATCTGGACATTTGTATTTCTTCCTCACGGATCCTGGAATGAGAACTGGGTTTCCTTTGCCTAAGTGACAGGAGAGAGCTCGGTTTTATAGGCACATCTATTAGACCCCATTATCATGTCCTCTATCAAGTAATAAGTACCTTTTCTCTTTAACCCAGTATGCTTTTGAGCTAGACAGGTCTGGATTGAGTCCCAGCTCTGCCACTTACTAATTGTGTTAACTTGAGCAAATTTCTTTGTCTCTCTGAACCTTGGATTTTTCATCTCTAAAGTATGGATAATAATGTTCAGCTTTAAAGGGTTGTTGTGAGAACTGAAGGAGCCCTGGTGGCGCAGTGGTTAAAAGCACTTGGCTGCTAACCAAGAGGTTGGCAGTTCGAACCCACCAGACACTCCATGGGATAAAAATGTGGCAGTCTTCTTCCGTAAAGATTTGCAGTCTTGGAAACCCTATGGGGCAGTTCTACTTTGTCCCATAGGGTTGCTATGAGTTGGAATCAACTCGACAGCAGCGGGTTTTGGTATGGTAAGAACTGAAGAGATGATGAATGTAAAATACCTAGTAGACTGCCTGACAGTTAGCGAATGATGGGCTCCATTTTTATTCATATTTTTTGAAGGGAGACAACATGAAAGTCTTCTTCAGTATGTTCCCTGGTGCCTCTCTTGGTGATTGCTTCATAGTGGGAGCTCATAAATACTTTAAATTGTATAACGGAGTGGCCAAGTGACTCTGTGATTCCTGTTTGGTCTTGTGACAATCCTGCTCAAAGAATGGGCTCTGATCACAGGGCATTTCCTGACATTTGGTCAGGATGCTGTTGATGGAACTAAATCTTCCCTTAGGCCCCCACTGGTTGGAAGCCACCCTAGCTAAAAGCAGAAACAGCCACAAAAATGCTCAGGCCAATTGCAGAGGATTTGAGAAGTGAGTTTAGATTCTAGCAAGCATCGTGTCAGGGGAATGATCAGCCTAGCCTTTCCTCCCTCTGCTGCGTGGTGTTCAGCGTCTGCTCCGAGCAAATACACCCACGCCTGTTGAGACTGACATCTGAAGCTGTATTTTTGGTAGGATGCGTGTCTGCTCAGTCCAGTGAGAGAAGAGCTGGAAGAACTTTCTACCTCATAGGGAGGCTTATGTATCCTCCCGACTTGCAAAAATGGGGCCTGCTGCCAGAGAAGCATACCACAAAATTTTTGACAAAATGATCACCCAAGAGTGTGATGGAGTTTTTCACCAGAAGGACAAGAAGTCAACGGTGCTTTTGTCTTCCTCTCTTGCAGAGTGGGGTGGAAGAGAGAACTCCCGTTCAGAATGTCTGGCTAGAGTAATTGGGAGTGTTGTTGGATCCAACCACTTGGGACTAGGTTTTGATACTTCTCAGTTATACCATAAAATTTATGTAGTATTACTTTATTCTATCACTTCTTGGTATAACCTTCAAAAGATTCCCTTGTTGTAGCTAGGTACACATATTCATGTGAATGAATGATGGTTGTTATCAGAAGCATATCTTAAAGATACAATATAGTACTGTTGGCAGAAGAGTTGAGTTTAAGTCTAGACTGCTGCTCACTGGCTCCTCCATCTTCTGCAATCAGTAAGGCTTTGTGAGTCTCCATTTACTCATTTGTAAACTTGGGATTCCACCACCCATCTGTCAGTTTTTCATACTATGGTGGCTTGCACATGGCTATGATGCTAGAAGCTATGCTACCGTTATTTCAAATACCAGCAGGGTCACCCACGGTGGGGACTTCCAAACTAAGACACGCTAGGAAGAAAGGCCTGGTGATCTACTTCTAAAAATTAGCCATTGAAAGCCCTGTGGATCACAACAGAATATTGTCCCATATAATGTTGGAAGAGGAGCTCCCTAGGTTGGAAGGTACTACATAGGGGCCACAACAATGGACTCAAACATGCCAGCGATCCTGAAGATGGTAAAAGACCAGGGAACATTTTGTTACATTGGGCATAGGGTTGCTATGATTCAGAGCTGACCTGATGACAACTGACAACAACAATATTTGGTATTATTTTACAGAGTCGATATGAGGTAAAATGAGATAATACCTGAAAGTACTTTGTAAATCTTTAACTTCTCAAATCATTCTAACGACTAATAGCACATTATTTTGCCATCTAGCTATGTTGCCATGAAATTGAGTAGAGTAAAGAAGGCATTCTGAAAGGAGGCAAACTTCATGTATGGATCAAGATCGTGTAAAGTCATTTGCTGATAACAAGGGGGTTAATCAGAGGAAAATGCGCTGCAATATCAAGTCTTTTTCTCAAAAACTTTTTGGAGGTGAAATGAATAAGAAAAAGTTGAAGAGATATTTGTGGGTCAGTAAGTGAGGAGAGGGAGCCCTGGTAGTGCAGAGGTTAACAGCCCCCCTGCTAACTAAAAGGTCCGCAGTTCAAACCCATCAGCTGCTCCTTGGAAACCCAATAGGGCAGTTCTACTCTGTCTTATAGGGTCACTAAGAGTCGGAATCAACTCTATGGCAACTGGTTTGGTTTTTGGAAGTGAGAAGAGGTGAGATTGTGGAATAGAGAGAGAGGCGTGTTGGAATTTTTAGGGAGGCAGCTTGCAGAACATTTTCTTTAGTGGGAGTGTGGTATATGCTTTCAGAAAACCTTAGTATAATATGCTTTCATACTATTTTAATCTCTAGGTTGAACTCCATCCTGAAAATTTGAATAAGAACACCTGAATGATAGTTACTTCCATAATCGATTCAACAAATGGTGAAGATGTTGTAAATACTCGTGAGTTGTTATCAAATGCTGGATAATGTATTAGGTGCTGGATTTTACAAAAATGAATATGATAGGGCCTTGCCCTCAAAAACCAGTGGGTGAGGCAGCCATGCACATACATTACTTAAATATGATGCAGGTGCAATGATGGATGTGTGCAGAAAATGTAGTGCAGAGATACAGTTCATTCGGCCTGGGAGTGGAGAGGGGGTGATGCTGAAGAAGGTTTTAGAGAAGGGACAAGGAATTCATCAGGTGAGCAATTACTTTCCAGGATAATGGTTGAAATATCTGAAGTGAAACATGATTCTATAAATTTGGACACTTTAAAGGCCCTCTTATAAAAAGGAAACAAGATTTACGATCTACTTTAGATGTACTGCAGGTCATAGGTATGGTTTCACACCTTGAGTTTTCCATCCTTGTGTGTGAATCTTTTGAGGGGAGGGAGGTTTTTTTTCATGCTTGTGACTCTACGGAAGCAATCTGAAAAGACTGGGCATGAAATGAAAACAGACAATGAGTTCAAACAGGAAGGAGCAAAAGCTGATAGAGACTAACTTAGCTCCAAAAAGCCCATGCTCTGAACAGCCTCCCCAAAATGCAGCTTCAGTCTGGCTAGGAGACCTTCTGATTTCAGTTAGGCCTTCCAGGTCAAAAGGAGTAAAACAAAATCATGACCAAAAAAACCGAAAACCCGAAATGACGTGTATTTTCTGTGAGTCGATGACTTTCTAGCCCGAGGCAGGTTGTTTCTTGCTAACTGAGACTCTGCTTCCCACTACGCACTAAGAAAGGGATTTGAAGTTTGTGATGAAAAATGATACGTCCAGACCTAGTACTGAGTCCATGAGGCCCACATTGCTGTACCAATTGTAGAAAACCTGAATGATATTCCCTGCCCATCGTCCCCCAACCCCTGCTTTTTAGGAAACATGGTCAAATATCTCTAGGATTATAGACTTCCCTAACTAAAGTAGCACGGAAAGTCAAATGTCCTAAGGATTTTTTCTTTTCTTTTTTAATCACTCATATAGTAACGATTATGTTCCTGCTTACACTATGAAACCAAATTTGTTAGTGAAAGGGATTCACAGTGGTGGTAGCAACAGAACCCAGTGCTTAAAAAGCTTTCACTTCTGTAAATATTGCTTTATACTGCGATCACCTGAGCACTCTGCCTTTGAAGTACGGATTCACCATATAGAGAGCCCACATAATGTCCTCTCTCTGTTTCTCGTGTACCTTTCTCTTGCCCTCTTTATTTTCACAGTTGCCTTTGTTTTTACTTTCTTCTCCTTCTTCTTCTTATAACCTCAGTTACATAGGGTTGAATTAATTGTTTCTTACTGTCCCATTCAATAGTCTGATTCTTATTAGGTAAACTTTCATTGAAATGTAGTGTGCCTATAGAAAACTGCAACAAATTATAGGTGTACAGCTTGATGAATTTTCAAAAAGTTAACAAAGTTAACCACCACCCAGACAGAGAAACAGAATGTAATCTGAACACTAGAAACTCCCTCATGCACCTTCCAGTCACAACCCTTCCCCTGTGAAGGGCGATCACTCTTCTGGGTTTTAACACCGTAGATTAATTTTGCCTGTTCTTGAACTTTATGTAAATGGAATTTTGCATTATGCATTCTTTTGTCTTTGACTTCTTTCACTGAATGTTATATTTGTGAGGTTAATCCATGTTGTTCGCTTATTCTTATTGCTATATAGTATTCCACTGTGTGAGTATACCAAAATGTAAAATGTATTCAATCATTCTACCATTGATAGGTATTTGGATTACTTCCAGTTTAGGACTATTGCAAACAGTGCAGCTATGAATATCAATATACAGATTGTTTTGATGATCATATATATGCATATCTGTTGAGTATATACCTAGAAGTGGAATTGGTAGATTTTAGGATATGTACATGTTTTAGGATATATACAAGTAAATATTGCCAAAATGTTTCCAAAGTGGTTATACCATAAGTGTCTTAGCCATCTCATGCTGCTATAACAGAAATACCACAAGTGGATGGTTTTAACAAAAAGAAATTTATTCTCTCACAGTCTAGGAGGCTAGAAGTCCAAATTCAGGGTGCCAGCACCAGGGAAGGCATTCTCCTCTGTTGGCTCTGAAGGAAGGTCATTGTCATCAATCTTTCCCTGGTCTAGGAGCTTCTCAAACTCAGGGATTCTGGGTCCAAAGGATGTGTCCCCCTCTTGGTTCTTCATTCTTGGTGGTATGAGGTCCCTCTCCTCTGTGCTCGCTTTTCTCTTTTATATCTCAAAAGAGATTGACTCAAGATATAGCCTAATCTTGTAGATTGAGTTCTGCCTTATTAACATAATTGCCTCTAATCCTGCCTCATTAACATCATTGAGGCAGGATTTACAACACATAGGAAAATCACACCAGATGACAAATGGCGGACAATCACACAATACTGGAATCATGGCCTAGCCAAGTTGACATACATTTTGGGGGGACACAGTTCAATCCATAACATTAAGCGATATATGAGAGTTTAGTTCCTTGATAAGAGGAGCCTTGGTGACACAGTGGTTAAGTGCTGGGCTGCTAATCGAAAGTTTGGTGGTTTGAACCCACTAGATGCTCCACAGGAGAAAGATGTGGCAGTCTGCTTCCTTAAAGATTGTTGTTATCTTTGTTAGGTGCCATCAAGTTGATTAGTGTAGGGTATTGTCTTGAGTCAATCTCTTTTTAGATATAAAAGAGATTAAACAATCAAGGGAGCTAGCAGAGATGGGGGAAGATAGATGTCAAGCCTCATGAAGATTGCCCAGGAGCAGAGGCTCAGAAGAGACAAGGACCTTAATCCAGAGCCAATAGAGAGAGAAAGCCTTCCCCTAGAGCCGGCACGTTGAATTCAGACTTCTAGCCTCCTAACTGTGAAAAAATAAATTTCTGTTTGTTAAAGCCACTATTTGTGGTATCTCTGTTATAGCAGGACTAGACAACTAAAACAGAATTTGGTACCAGGAATGGGGTGCTGCTCTAACAAATACCTAAAATGTGGAGGTAGAACTGGGTAATGGGTAGAGGCTGGAAGAGTTTGAAGGTGCCTAATAGTAAAAGCCTAGATTGCCTTGAAGAGACTGTTGGTTGAATTATGGATGTCAAAGACAATTCTGATAAGGACTCAGAAGGAAGACAGGTGAGCTACAGAGAAACTCTCTATCATCTTAGCGAATATAATGGCACCAGCAACAGAATGTCATTAGAAATGTGGATATTAAATGTGCTTCTGGTGAGCATTTAAAAGAAAATGATGAACATGTGATTGGACAATGGAGGAAGGATGATGCTTTTTATACAGTGGCAAAGAACTTGTCTGAATTACATTCAAATGTTTGGAGGAAAGTAGAACTTGTAAGTGATGAACTTGGATATCTGGCTGAGGAGATTTCTAAGCAAGAACTTAAAGGGGGCTTGTGGTTTCTCCTTGCCCTTTATAGTAAAATGCAAGAGGAAAGAGATGGACTTAAAAATAAAATGGTGCAAAATGGGAATAAAAATTAAAGATTTGGAAAATTCTGTTGTACAAACTGAGAGCACATGTCCTAGAATGTTCACCAAGGATGTGGCTACACATTTCTTTTGTTAAAGAGATTTAAGCCTGTAACTGGTAGATCTAACCAACTACCACAGCAGAAAACCTATCATCTTAGACTGAAGGGAACAGAGAAAGAACAAAAGGAGAGAATACTGTCTGCCTCTTAGAATTCTACAGACAGGGAACAAGCCAAAGGAGCTACATCTGTTGTCCTCCAAGAAAAGAGAAGACCCATCGCTGGAGCAGCTTGGATATTAGCAGAACTGTTGGAAGCAACACAGGAAGCAGAGCTGCTTCGGTCTCAAAGGGTGGGGCCATGGCCTCTGGGGTCTCAAATGGTGGGGTCACGGCCTCCTAGGTTTCAAGAAGTCATATCTTCACCAACTTTGTTCTGCAGTGTGGGGCTGCCATACAGTTTGGCCAAGAGGATGGGGACACTGCCCAATGCTGAGGGGTCAGGGCTGCCATGCCCAACGGGCAGAAGAATGGGGCCTACTGGGACCGAGGAGTTGGGGTCGCCACTCAGATGGACTAGGAGAATGGGGCCGCCCAAAGCCAAGGGAGCAGAGTTGTCATCCCAGTGGGCCTGGAAGGCAGAGCTGATGCCCAGGGCCAAGGGGTCTCTACCCAGAATCCAGAGAGCATGGCCAACACCCTGAGTCTGGAGGGCGGGGCCATTAACTAGATGGTCTCAGAGAAAAGGGGATTATTTTCAAGCCTTGAGAACTAATGTAAATTGTTTGCTGGGTTTTGGACTTGCTTGGTGCCCATTATCCCTTCTTTTCCTCCAATTTCTCCCATTTGTAATGGAAATGTCTACCTGTGCCTGTTCTACCACTGTACTTTGGAAACAGATAACTTGTATTCTAACTTTTACAGGTTCACAGAGGAAGAGGAATTTTGCCTCAGGATGGAATATACCTAAAGTCTCACCCATATTTGATTTAGATGGTTCAGAAGATGAGATTTTAGACTTGGAGTTGATTTAAAACTTTTGGGATGATGTGACAGGGTGAATGTGCTTTGCATGTGGCAAGGACATAAATTTTGGGGGGCCAAAGGCTGGAGTGTTATGAATTGAATTGTGTTCCCCAAAAGTATGTGTTGTTAATTCCTGACCTCTATGCCTGTGGTTATAATCCCATTTGGGAATGGGTTGTCTTTATTATGTTAACGAGGCAGGATTAGAGTAGGGTATACCTTGAGTCAATTTCTTTTGAGATATAAAAGAGATTAAACAAGCAAAGGAGCTAGCAGAGATGGAGGAAGGGAAGAGATATGCAAAGTCACATGAAGGTCGATCAGGAACAGAAGCTCAAAAGAGACAAGAACCTTCCTCCAGAACCAACAGAGTAAGAATGTCTTCTCCTAGAGCCAGCACCCTGAATTAGGATTTCTAGCCTCCTAACTGTGAGAGTCTCATAATGCTATGAGTTGGAATTGACTCGAAGGCAATGGGTTTAGTTTTTACTGAGAATATAAATTTCTGTTTGTTAAAGCCACCTATTTGTGATATCTGTTATAGCAACACTAGATGATTAAGACAGGGGGAATGAGGAGTTAAAAAATTCCTTTCTCTGTTTTACTTTAAAAAAAATCTGACTATATTACTGTATTACTGTATGTATCTCTAGTTCATTGCTGGTAACTGATGCATAGTATCCCATAGTATGTGTTGTAAATTGAACACAAAAGTATATGTTCAAATCCTAACCTCTTAGTTATAAATATGATCCTATTTGGAAATAGGAGTTTTCTTTTATTATGTTAATGAGGTCACACCAGAGTAGAGGGAGTCCGAAAGCTGATCACTTCTGAGTTATAAAAAGAGTAGAATAGATACAAAGATACAGGGGAAAGATGGATGTAAAAATAACACCAAGGAATGCCAAGAAACTCCCGGAATTCACAGGAACTCCTGGAGCTGCCCCCAAGGAAAGATCTCCTCCTAGAGCCAATGCCTTGAATTTGGGATTTTTAGCCTCCAGAATTGTGATAAAATAAATTTCTGTTCTTAAAGCCACCCACTTATGGTATTTCTGTTATGGCAGCCATAGGTAACTGAGATATTCGTATATAGTCATCATATTTATCCATTTCCCTAGTGGTGGACTGTTAAATTGTCTCCAAGTCCCTGCTACTTCAGTTAATTATATGATTATAAATGCCTAAAAATTGCCGGCTTTTAAGGTGTACACATCTTTACTTTTACTAAGCACTGCTGTATTGTTCCCCGTAATGGCGGCACCAGTGTATATGCCCACCAAAAATGCACGGGAGTTCATGTTTCTCCGTATCTTTCCAACAGTTATTACCTAATTTTTAAAATTTGAGCTTTTAGGTGGTCAAAGGTGGTTCTTACTGCTGCTTTAATTCACATTCATGTAATGATTAATAAAGTTGAATATCTCTTTCTATGTATTAGCCATTTGGGTTTTCCCTTCTGTTAATTGCCTACTTACATCCATCTACCATTTTTCTATTGTGTTTCTCTTTTCTTAATAATTCGTGAAAATTGCTTGCATATTCTAGACAATAATCCATTTGTTAATTTTAAACATTGAAAATAACTTCATCCTATCTAACACTCATCTGTCATTTTATCTGTAATGTTGTTCATGGAAAAGCAACACTGCACTCAAATTCACAATTTTTTTTTCTTTTTTTACATTATAATTTGTGCCTTTAGGGGCCTTATCTAAAGATTTCTTCTCCACCCATATCACAAAAATATTCTCTTACATTTTACAGTTAGATTTGTAGTTTCATCTTTCATGTGTAGATCTTTAATTCATCCAGAGACTTGGTTGTATATGACATAAGTCAAAGTTTTAACAGTTTTTTCCCCCATATAGTGATGGAATTTCCAAATATCATCTCCTAAAAAAATTCATTATTTTTCCTCTGGTTTGTGGTGACATCGTATCCTACAACAGGTTTCCATAGGTATGTAAACATATTTTTGATCTCATTATTTTCCCGGATTCTATTTGCCTATTACTGTGACCAAACTATCTATTTTATTTGTCCTTTTTTTTTTTAAATTGACTTATCTACTTATGAATCCTTATTTTTTATATAGTTTTAAATAAGTTTATTTCCTTAAAAAATCCTACACAAGTGTTATTCAATATTGCTTTGAATTTGTAAATTTATTTGGTTAAAATTGACATCTTTATAATGTTGTCATTTTATCCATGAAAAACCATATACCCTCTCCATTTTTCTCATTTTTTATTAATCCTTTATCTCCTTCATTAGAATTTAAGATTTTTCTTTGTAAGATTTTTATTAGTAAAAATCCTAGATACTTTGCTATCTCTGTTGCTGTCACAATTCTCTTTCTATTTGAAATTTAATGATGGTGTGGCCAGCCTAAACAAATAAGAAAGAATCTGATAGACTCTAAAGGCAAGAACTAGTTTTCTCTTCAGAGAATGTATCTCATTAGTAGCTGTCTTACTTATCTAGTGCTGCTATAACAAAAGTACCACAGGTACCTCCAGTACATTCATTTTCATGGAAATTCTAACTTCATTCTGGGCTATTCTCCAGTGTCTTCCAGCACCACTGTTTCCGTAGTAATCTTCAGTTTCTGAGCAAATTACAGTCCATCCACAAAGTCGGCCAGGATATCCTCTACCAGGCAAAAAGCTTGGTAGTATAAGAAGTGCATTGACCATAGAACGTGAGGAAATCCACCCAAGTGGAGAAATTGTTTCCTTCTTGTCTTAGTTATCTAGTGCTGCGATACAGAAATATCACAAGTGAATGGCTTTAACAAACAGAAACTTGTTTTCCCACACTTTAGGAGGCTAGAACACCAAATTCAGGGCACTGGCTCTAGGGGAAGGCTTTGTCACTATGTCAACTCTGGAGGAAGGTCCTTGTCTCTTTTGAGCTTCTGCTCCTGATCGAGTTTCACGTGACTTTGCATCTCTCTTCTTCCATCTCTGCTAGCTCCTTTGCTTGTTTAATCTCTTTTATATCTCAAAAGAGATTGACTCAAGATACACTCTATAATAACCCTGCCTCATTAATTTAAGAAGACAACCCATTTCCAAATGGGATTATAACCACTGGCGTAGAGGTTAGGAATTGTAACACGTGTTTTGGGGAGACACAATTCAATTCATAACATTCCACTCTCTGGCATGCCAAAATTCAAGTCTTTGCCACATGTAGAGCACATTCACCCCACCACATCATCCCAAAAGTCTTAAATCAATTCCAAGTCCAAAATCTCATCTTGTGAATCCTCTAAGTCAAATATGGGTGAGACTTTAGGTATAGTCCCTCCTGGGGCAAAATTCCTCTTCATCTGTGAACCTGTGAAATCTAGAATACAAGTTATCTTTTTCCAGAGTACAATGGTGGAACAGGCTCGAGGTAAACATTTCCATTACAAATGAGAGAAGTTGTAGGGAAAGAAGGGATAATGGGGAGCAAGTCCAAAACCCAGCAGAACAAATTACATATGTTCTCAAGGCTTGAAAATAATTTTCTGTTCTCTGAGACCATCTGGCCCCATCCTCCAGACTCTGGGTGCTGGGCATACCCTTTGGATTCTGGGTGGAGGCCCCTTGACCCTGGGCTTCAGCTCTGCCTTCCAGGCCCACTGGGACAGCAACTCTGCTCCCTTGGCTTTTGGCAGACCCATTCTCCTAGTCCATCTGAGTGGCGACCCCACTCCCTCAGCCCCAGCAGGCCCCATTCTTCAGCCCCATGGGCATGGTAGCTCTGCCCCCTCAGCTTTGGGCAGCAGGCTCATCCTCCTGGCACACCTTAATGGCAGCCCCATACTCCAGAACTAAGATCCGACTCTTTGAAACCTAGGAGGCCATGGCCTCATCCTTTGAAACTGAGAATGGTCTGCTTCACCTGCTTTTTCCAACAGTTCTGCTGATGTTGAAGTTGCTCCAGAGATGGTCATTTCTTTTCTGGAGGACAACAGATGTAGAATTCTAAGAGGCAGACAGTATTCTTTCATTTCATTCTTTCTCTGTCTTGTTAGGTCTAAGCTGATGAGATTTCTGTTGTGGTAGTTGGTTAGATCTGTCAGTCACAGGCTTAATCTCTTTGGAAAAAGACTGGGTAGCCACGTCCTTGGTGAATATTCTAGGACACGTATCCTAAGTTTGTACATATTTTCTAAATCTTTAACTTCTGTTTTCATTTTGCAGTTCATTTTTAAGTCCATCTCTTTCCTTTTGCATTTTACTGTAAGCAGCAAGGAGAAACCACGTGGCCCTCCTAAGATCTTGCTTAGAAATTTCCTCTGCTGAATATCTAAGTTCATCACTTACCTATTCTTCTTCCACCAAACATTGGAATGTAATTCAGACAAGTTCTTTGCCACTGCATTAAAAA
The DNA here is from genome assembly GCF_000243295.1 of Trichechus manatus latirostris. Classification (NCBI taxonomy): domain Eukaryota; kingdom Metazoa; phylum Chordata; class Mammalia; order Sirenia; family Trichechidae; genus Trichechus; species Trichechus manatus. The sequence continues at coordinate 7,904,553 of NW_004444045.1, read as the reverse complement.
CATCATCCTTTCTCCATTGTCCAGTCACATGTTCATTATTTTCTTTTAAAGCCTCACCGGAAGCACAATTAACATCCACATTTCTAACAACATTCTGTTGCTGGTGCCATATGCATTCTTTAAGATGACAGAGAGTTTCTCTGTAGCTCACCTCACTTCTTTCTGGGCCCTCACCAGAGTTGTCTTTGACCTCCATAATTCCACCAACATTCTCTTCAAGGCGATCTAGGCTTTTACTATTAGGCACCTTCAAACTCTTCCAGCCTCTACCCATTACCCAATTCTAAAACCGTTTTCACATTTTAGGTGTCTGCTAGAGCAGCACCCCACTCCTGGTACTGAATTCTGTTTTAGTTATCTAGTGCTGCTATAAGGAGCCCTGGAGGTGCAGTGGTCAAAGCGTTCCACCGCTAACCAAAAGGGTGGCAGTTCAAAACCACCAGCAGCTCCGTGGGAGAAAGATGTGGCAGTCTGCTTCCATAAAAATTTACAGCCTTGGAAACCCTATGGGGTCACTATGGGTTGAAATCAACTTGATGGCAGTGGGTTTTTGGTTTTTAGTGCTGCTGTAACAGAAATACCACAAGTAGATGCCTTTAACAAACAGAGATTTATTCTCTCAGAGTTTAGGAAGCTAGAAGTCCAAATTCAGGGTGCCAGCTCTAGGGGAAGGCTTTCTCTCTGTCAACTCTGGAGGAAGGTCCGTGTCTCCTTTCAGTATCTGTGGGCCTGGCATTTCTTGGAAATCTCAATGTGTCTTGCCATCAATCTTCCCCTGGGTCTAAAAGGTTTTTAGTGCAGGGAACTTGGGTCCAAAGGACGTGCTCTGCTTCTGGCTTTTCTTTCTTGGTGGTGGTGAGGTCCCTTCTTTCTCTCCTTGCTTCTCTCTCCTCTATCCTTTTAGATAAAAGGTGTGACTGAAGCTAGGGTGTGACTTGAGTGAGGATGTGACTCACTTAAGCAAGCTCATGACTTAAGTAAGGGTGGTGACTTGAGTCACACCCTCTTGTAAGGCTATGACTCAAGATGCACCCCACACTGATCCTGCCTCATTAACATATAGAGATTAGGATTTATAATACATCACAAAATGGAGGACAACCCCACAATACTGGGAATCATGGCCTAGCCAAGCTGACACATTTTTGGGCGACACAATTCAATCCATGAGAGTTGCTAAACAAAGATCAAATCAGATGAGATAAAATTTCCAGAACAAGAGACAGTGAGGGTTTATGCCTTCTCTGCAACTTTAGATTTCTCTGGAAAACACTATTAATTTCAATTCAAACTTTCGGATACCCTCATCTATTCAACAAAACACAGTAAAAGTGAGATTCACATTCTGTTGATAAGATAGCAAGACATGTTGGTCTCAGTTTTTTAGCTTTTGTAATATTCTAATAATTTGAGAAAATGTTATAACTTGTCAAGAGTTATTATGACTCTGGAACGATTTTTCTATTGTTTTCTTTCTTTTCTTTGGCTGGCTCCAAATACAGAGTGGGAACTCCTGCAACAGCCCAGTTGTGTTTCTCCAGGTGTCGAAAACTAACTCCACTTCAGCCCCTTAGTTATTCATCCCTTGGGCTTCTCTGTCTATATGTCTTTATGTCTTTGCCCAGAACATGTCCCTGTTGGTACTAAAACTCTTGGTGATCTACCTCCCCATTCCTGTTGTGCTGCTCACAATGGTTTCTTACCTGTTTTCATAATCCCAGCATGGGGGCCTTTGCACAGGTACACTGACAATGCTCATTTACAGTTTGCTGTTGCTGTGATTCTTGGCCTCTCCCTTCTAGGGCCCATTTTATTTTGATGCTGTCAACAGGACAGCTGTATCTTTTCCCTGGTCTCACTGGGCTTAGTGACCTCCACCAGCCTCTGTTTACCTTACTGCTTTCTTGCTAACACTAATTCATGCATTTCACTCAGTAAATAAATATTTATTGAGTACCTGTTAGGTTTTAGGCACCGTGCACCCACTATATATCCAGTGAACTCAGGTCCTACTTCATCTTTGCTTATGATCTCACAAGAGAAGGTATACCTCAGGAAGCTATTGGGTTAAAAACACTCCAGCCCTCCATTAAATCTAAGTAGGGTCTGATTGCATTCTGGGCTTGTTGGTGTAATTCCAGGATACAGCATTGGTGGGGATGTGTGTGTGGAAGTGATGTGTACACTATAAAACTGACTTAAGTTCTCTTCTGGGAGTCTCTGGGTGGTGCAAATGGTTAACATGCTGGCTGCCCAAAGGTTGGAGGTCCAAGTCCAGCCAGAGGTGCCTCAGAAGAAAGGCCTGGCAATCTACATCTGAAAAATTAACTACTGAAAACCCTGTGGAGCACAGTTCTATTCTGACCCGTGAATCGACTCTACTGCAACTGTTTTTTGTTTGTTTTTGTTTTGCTGTTTGTATTTAACTGCTTAAGTTCTCTGCTCAGACGCCACCTAGTGCCAAAGTGCTAGAGCAGGAATGTGGCTCACTGCTCTGGTTTTGCTGCCTTTCAATCCCAAGGTGAAATCCTGGTGAGTTCTGTCTTTCCATTCCCTTCCCTCCCCTTTGCAGGCTGTTTAGAAACCCTTTGCGATGAGTCAGCAAGTTTTCAGTATGTATCTGTACTCTCTTTGCTACATCTTGTACCTATCCACACTAGGACAGGGAGGGCTTGGGCAGGGAGAATGTCCCTGAAAACATTTTTGTTGTTGGCAACCCTTCAGCACACCAGTGGTCCTGAGGTAGTTAGATAAGCATGGACTTAGATATGGACTCTGACTAGCAAACATCTTCTAATTATGTGGAGTCGTGGGCCTGGGAACTGGTGAAACCCGGTTCTGCTAGCCAGAGAGAGAGAGAGAGAGAGAGAGAGAGAGAGAGAGAGAGAGAGAGGACAGGCAGAACTGATAAGTACAAATCTGCTGGGCTCTGAGTGGTGCCCTCTGTGGCCTGTGGCTCAGAGCCCGGGGAACAGCAGAAGAGGTTGCTCTGTAATTCTGCTCCAAGGCTGCACATGGCCTGAGCAGTCACTGATGGCAGGAACAAGCTTGAGGTTTCAGTTCAGATCAAAATTTAACTTCATCTGATAAGAGCAGTGGCGGCTAGCACCTATTATCTTTGATTATGATAATAATAAATAAAAAGCAAACTTGTGTGTCCTTGGGCAAGTTACTTAACCTCTCCATGCCTCAGTTTTCTCATCTGTAAAATGGAAAGAATAATAATATTTACTCCCTATGGTTGTTTTGTGGATAAAATAATTTAACTACAAAAATAACTATTATTGAAGTGTCTATAATTAGTTATTTGAAATACTCCATCTAAACGTCACTATATCATTATGAAGGATTTTAAAGATTGAGGTTCAGAGATGTTCAATTACTTGCACAGCTAGTAAGTGGGTCAGGCAGGATGGGGATTTGGGTTCTTAGATACCTGTGCCTCAGTTTTCACCTTTGCTGCACCTCCAGACTGTGCGATTCTGGTGACTTCGGGTGAAAGCTGAACCTGAGTCTGCACCTTAGGGCATTTCTTATCCCTAATTGGTGCCAACAGTTAAGCACTTGGCTACTAACTGGAAGGCTGGCAGTTTGAATCCACCCAGAGGCACCTCAGAAGACTGGCCTGGCCATCTGCTTCCAAAAAGTTAGCCGTTGACACACATGGGGTTGCCATAAGTTGCAGTCAACTTGCTAGCAACTGTTTGTTTGTTTTTTTTGTGGGGTGGGGGTGGGGGTTGGAAATCCCTGTCAATTCGTTGCGCCTGAAACCACGTCTCTCAACATCTTGGTCAAGTTAGCAGGAGGGACGGTCCAGTCTGAGAGAAGACCTAGGTGGCTGGTTTTTCTTTCTCATCTTGACAGTGCTCCCCTTTCCAACAACTTTTCCTCTGCAGAGGAAGGGGAGTATCAGGGACAATGAGGAACGGGTTTTCAGAGAGGCCAGGGCTCTGGGAATTTGGGATTGCTATAGCAGCAGCACAAAGCGCAGTAGCTAGACTCTGAGCAGGAGGAGAGCTCGTGCAGGGTGAAGGCGGTGGGCACCAGTTTGAGAAACATAACCTTGAAAATAACTGCATTTCCCCAGTCCCCACAGCTTAATGGGCTGTAATACTAGTGGAATGGCCACTAATTTGATTCATATGACAGATTTGACCCTCTTCCACCGAGCTTTCTCCAGCCTAAATTTCTCTTATTTATGGAGAGTTTATGGAGCCTTTTATATTTTTTTCAGCTGTTTGGGAACAGATTTCTTTTTTCCACTCAGTCCCTGGTGATCAAGGTCCCAACAGCCAAGATTTTTTTCCACCCATCCAGTTGCCTTATCTATTAGCGTGCTAATGCTGGCAGGAGACAAGGGCGGGGGGTGAGGGGGCTCGTTTATTTGATTGTCGTATCATTTATGTGGATGTGACTTCCAATGCTATTATCTTTGTTTAGCACAAACGGAGAGCAGTTAGTGTTCCTGGTAATCTATCTCGGAATCAAAAAGCTATGGAGACAGAGACAGCCTCCTCTCCAAGCCTTTATCTCTCACCACTATCATTTTCTCAGCTGGGAGCAGGCAACGACCCTGCTTCCAATATGCTGCTCAAAGATTTTAGATGATTGATCTTTCTAAAGTGCTTTTCCGTTTCTTGCCACACAGACACGGATAGATTAAGCAATTATGGATTATTTCAACATCAGATGGTCCAAGACAATTAGAAGCGAAGCCAAGTAGTGGCCCTGCTAGCTGTTGGTGACAGGGAGGCTTTAAGGGGAGGTAAAGGTGGGAGCTGGGAGAGACTTGCCCACGGGGATGAAAAGAGGGAGTGGACAGGGCCCAGCTGACCTGTGGGGAAAATGTAGATATTCAGACAGCGGCAGCAGTTACGATTTTTTTTTTTTTTTTATTGGACTATGGATTAAAGAACTCTCACAATCTTTAAATCAAGCTAGCGCTTCTGAATTGCATCCCTCTAAGGGAGATTGGATCGCTGGTGCTTCTTGGAAGAAAAAAAAAAAAAGTTGTAAGAGGGAGAGGGAAAGACTGAGTAGTGCATGTAATAAAAGACAATAGATTAGATAGTCTCTGAATGGATCCGGGCCTCTAAATCACTCCCAGGCCCGGCCGCCTGCCAGGGCGCAGACTTCCCTAGCAGGGCCTTCGTGTTTTACGATGTAGGCAGCACTCTGGGGAGTGACTTACAGCCTTGCAGTCAGTGGGCGGCTATCTGTTATCCTACATGTAAACAGGTATTCAAATCCCTACTTGGGAACCTTCACCTTGGCATTGAATCATCCTGGTAATCTAACCCCCGTCCCCGACAAGGTCGCTGTTTGGATTGCATGACTTTCAGACTCTGCTCTGGCACCGAAGGCGGGAGCAGCCGGGCTGACAGTCACCCAACTCATCAACCGGGCTGACAGGCCCAAAAATTAACTTTGATATTTTGTGTGGAATAATTCAGTGGCAATTGGGCCAGATGATGTTCTGTAACCTAAATTCAATTTCCATCACAGGGAAGCATCCCAGAGCTAGTCACCCACTTGCCAAGAGCACCTAGCAATCTAGTGGGGATGTACATGCATGTACACTGTGCATCCGTCATTGCTGTTAATGCGCGATATATTGATATGTACCTGATGTATTTGTGGAGGCAGTCATCGATTATGCGGGGCAGGATTATCCGGAGCCCTGTCCTTTCCTCCTTCACTGTGTGTGTTTAATTCTCTCCTTTCCCGTGGAGAGGGGCAGACGGGAGCGGAGGGGTGTTGGAGAGGGAGGGAGGTGTAAAATGCTCCATTATGCTCCTTAGCAGTTCTCAGAAGAGCCTGGAAGGAAAGGAGACTGCGCTCCAGTGTTGACTTTGGGACGCAGTAGTGACTTCTGTTTAATCCAGATCACCTATGTCTCCTGGGCAAGGTAGCCTAGTGGGCAGGGTGCAGCCAGCAAAGGCGGACTGTTCTAGAGGCTCCTCCTGGCTGCAGCTGTTCCCAGATGTGTGCCCTTGTGGCTCACTTCATCTCTGTGAGCCTCAGTTTCTCTATCTGTGAAGTGGGGAAAATCATTCTTCTGGTGCCTGGCCCAGTTACCAGTTGCTGTTGAGTTGGTTCTGACTCATGGTGACCCCATGTGCCCATGTGTGCAGAGTAGAACTACTTCGTAGGGTTTTCAATGGCTGTGACCTTCCGGAAGAAGATTGCCAGGCTTTTCTTTCAAGGTGCCTCTGGGTGGGTTCGAACTGCCAACCTTTTGGTTAGTAGACCAGAGCTTAATCATTTGC
>NW_004444045.1:7894371-7897801 GCF_000243295.1 Trichechus manatus latirostris | reverse complement strand
TCGTTTGAGACTCGACCTTGGGGCCAGGCCACAGGACTAATTGTCTGACAATGGGAATTTTTAATCATAAGGTCCTTTGGGATGAGGTCTAAGTCAGAGCCTTTTTGCCAGATTTTGCTCATTTGAATGTGATGCTCCTGAGAGGTTTGGGGGCAGTATTATCTCCATCATCATTGACATAGGCACTGTGTTGCTCTTGTTGTTGTTAGGTGCTGCCGAGTCAGTTCTGACTCATAGTGACCCTCGTGGAGAATTTAAAATCTTTCTTGGAGATGGGTGAGGTTGGGGAAATGGGTTCTTGAAGAAGAAAAGGAGGGGGAGAGCAAGTGTAGCAAACTGTCTTCAGGTATCCACGCATACAAGGAGTCCCTGGGTGGTGCAAACAGTTAAGCACTCCACTACTAGCCAAAAGGTTGACAGTTTGAACCCATCCAGAGGTGCCTTGGAAGAAATGCCTGGTGATCTGCTTCCGAAAGGTCACAGCCTTGAAAATCCTCCGGAGCAGTTCTGTTCTGCACACAGAATTGACTCGATGGCAACTAACACCACCAACAACAGCAATCGGCACGTAGGAAGGCACGTTGGTAGTTCAGTGGTAGACTTCTCACCTCCCACGTGGAAGGCTCAGGTTCGATTCCTGGCGAATGCACCTTATACGCAGTCTCCACCCATCTGTCAGTGGAGGCTTGTGTGTTGCTGTGATGGTGAACAGGTTTCAGTGGAGCTTCCAGACTAAGGCAAACTAGGAAGAAAGGCCTCGTGATCTACTTCTGAAAATCGGCCAATGAAAACCCTATGAATCACAATGGTCTGATCCACAACCGATCATAGGGATGGTGCAGGACCGGGCGGGGTTTCATTTTGTTGTGCGTGGGGTCACTGTGAGTGGGGGTCTGATCCATGGCAGCTACCAACAGTAACATCAGCACATACGGTCTCTCGCATGACTTCACAAAAATGGTATCACTATCTATTTGGATCTAAATGTTAAGAATCTGAGAGGTTTAAGAACTTGCTCAAAGTCACACAGCTAAGAAATGGTGGAGTTGGGTTTTAAACCCAGTGTCTGACTCCAACTCCAAGCTCTAGTCTGTGATATCTTGTTGCCAGCAAAGGCAAACCCCAACTGGGTTTACGTTTATAATCCTAAATGTGGGTCACCTCTTTCTGGTGAGGCCTAAAACGTAAATGTTGTGAATCCAAAGCACCTTGGCCGTGCGTGGAGGCCATTTGCCAAATGTCTGGATCTTATTTGTTACATCAGCCCTCCCCAGGAAATGCTCTCGTTCATTTAAATATAGACGTGACCACCTTTGTTGAGCACCGCGTATCTTTTTCTTTAAATAGAAGGGTTCTGTGTGTGATGTTTTCTTTTAAAAGGAAAGCCCAGGGATCATCTGCCTGGGGTTATAAAAATGATCCCAGGGTCCATTCCCGGCTCTAAGCAAGTTGAGTATACATCACCTCGTTTAATTCAGCAATATCATCAATGTCGGTGCGTATCCACAGGCTGTTGGCTATTGGTCATCCAGACCTGACACAAACTCAATAAATACTCCATAACCCTTGACAGCCGCTAGCAGATTAGCCTGAAATGAGCGATTGCCCAGCCAACACCTGCTGAACCAAATCAGCCCCGTGACGGATGGGCCTGTACTCAGCTCTGACCATGAGTGAGATCAGTGGAAGAATGATTTTATACTTTAAGAAAAGAATTAGAGATGGTGGTGGCTGGAGTGATTGGAAAGCTTTCAGAGCGGGCTGTTTTTCTTCTCTTTCTTCCTCGTCCCCCGACAGATGCCCTGCTGCAGCTCTTCTCCCACACCTGGGCCCATTACACGTTCTAAGCTCCCAGGCCCCCGGGAAGAGGAGGGGCAGCTAAGGCCTGAGCTGGGGGCTGCTGTTGGAACAGGCAGGATGCAGCGTTGGGAGGAGGCAAGGAGCCACCTTCAAACCATCTGAGCTGGGCTGTCCGTGTGACTCTGCTATGAAGTGGGACAGCTGTTCAGGCGCCGGGGAGGCAGGAGATGCCCCACCTAACTGATGGTAAGGCTGAGGTTAAGGGCCTGGTTAGGTTCTTGCCAGTATAAACTTTTGGGCTTCCCCTTATTTTGTAACATCCATCAACTAGGTCCTTTAACCCTAATAACCAAAAAACAAAAAAACCAAACCCGTTGCCATCAATTTGATTCCAACTCATAGAGACCCTATAGGACAGGGTAGAACTGCCCCATAGAGTTTCCAAAGAGTGGCTGGTGGATTCAAACTGCCAACCTTTTGGTTAGCAGCAGAGCTCTTAACCTCTATGCCACCAGGGCTCCTTGACCCTAATAGGCCACTCCTCCCTAATTATACTGTCTGCAGCCCCTGCATGGTACAAATGGCTAAAGCACTGGGTGGCTAATGGAAAGGTTGAATGTTCGAGTTCACCCAGAGCTGCCTTGGAAGAAAGGCCTGGTGATCTACTTGTTGAAAGAGCACAGCCACTGAAAACTCTGTGGAACACAGTTCTACTCGACACACAAGGGGTGGCCATGGGTTGGAGTTTACTCAATGGCAACTGGTTGGTTTTGGTTGGCTGATTGTACTGTCTACCTTGGAACACGCCCATGGTGAATAAACACAAACACAAACAAAGCCCTTTGCCTGAGTTCTTGCTCTTAACAGGTATGGAACTGACCCACGGGTCACCTGGATAATCTTTTTGTGCCCTAGTATTCTTACATGTAGAATGAGGATAATGCTGTCCTTCCTTCTAGTTCTCAAAATCTGCTTTTTAATTAAATCAGACTTTGGTACTTAGAACGTTTGCACCGTTTTCCTGTAGATTTTTTTTTTTTCTAATTGGATAACAATTTGGCATTATGACATCAGCCCGCACTGAGGGATGTTTTTAAAACAGAGCTGAGAAACTCATTGCCATGTTTACAACAATGCTGATTTGAGGATGTTATGCTTTCCATGTGCATCTATGGGAGACATCTCTGTCTGGTTTCAGTTCCAGAAATGGTTATGTTTATCTTGAACAACTACTTAGATTTTTGGTTATGAACTCTGAATGTGTAAGCAATCTGTTTCCATCTTTGCGTTGTGGCTAGAGAACTCTGAAGCAAACTGGTGGTCAATCTCTGACGAGTGTATTGAATTCTTCGACATGTCTGTGTTTTGATATTAATCTCACTTACTGCTCATATTTGCTTTTTGCCTTCAATTCCTTGACTTACTTTTAATTTATTTAATCTTGTGAGACTATGTTTTTGTTTTGTTTTTATAAATGACCTTAAATCATTTGTTAGAGCCAGCTGGGGGTGTAAATAAATGAAGAAACTGAATGGGGCTAGCAGGCAGTAGTCCTGGACTTTGATACCAATATGCTGGAGGAGGTAAGTCTGAGCACAGGGATCTTCAGCTACAGCCAGCATGAAAACCC
>NW_004444045.1:7891466-7893055 GCF_000243295.1 Trichechus manatus latirostris | reverse complement strand
CTAGACTTTGTCTGACAGAGGATCCTCCCACATGGAAAGGAATGAAGATCAAAAGCCCCTTCAGGAATACGTCCAGGTCTTCAGGCTCAGAGAGGGCCAGGGTTTGAAGAGCTGTCAGACTCAGACAGATGCAGTGACATTTGGAAAGTAATTTGAATTACCAGAGGACCATGGATGTTGGATGGTAGGCAAAAATGTCTCCCCCACACCTACTGTCAGCACCCATCAACCACTGGTCCAGTTTCCTCCAGAGAGGAGCATTGTCTTCATCTACATTTTGGTGTCTTCTGGAGTTAATATCATTTGGGCTGGCAGCCTGGATGTGTTGCCAGCAGAAAATAATAGCCTGTAACTGGAATCATCCACAGAGAAGACTCTGGGGCTTAGAAAATCCAGCTCTGGTATTTTCAGCTTCCCAGCAAAGGCTGGGGCTTCAGTATTTCGTTAATGACCACACCATTCTCAAGAGCTACCTATTACTATGTCGACACCATCCTCTCAACCATCCTACAGTCAGTAACCAGTTGCCATTGAGTTGATTCTGACTCATGGAGGCCCCATGTGTTTCAGAATAGAACTGTACTCCAGAGGTTTTCAGTGGCTGATTTTTCAGAAGTAGGTCACTAGGCCTTTCTTCTGAGGCACCGCTAATGGCCTTGAACCTCTAACCTTTTGGTTAGCAGCTGAGCTCATTAACCACTTGCAACACCCAGGGACTCCAGCCATTCCACTGGGGGGCATTATAAGTCCCATTCTAAAGCTCTGAAGCTGACGTAGAGATAAGGTATCTTTCCTGAGGTCAGGTAACTGTAAAGCAGTGCAACTGTGATTGGTACTTGGTTCTGCTGGTCAAATGCAGGGCATTTGCCTCCAGTCTGGTCACTGGGCCTGGCTGCAGCTCTTGTATCATCACATCTATTTAGAAGTCCTGGTCCCACACAATTTTGTCTGGAAGCACAGAGAAGTGGAAGTCTGGCGCTCATTGGGTTGATGGCAGGCCTTAGAGTTCAAGACCAGCTTTTCATATAGGTGGGGCAGGCAGTCACTTGTGTGGTGCCCAGGGGCACCGAGATGGCACTATTGCTCTAGGAATACCATTGCTGATATTCTCTGGGCTGTCCACAATCCCCACATTAGATTTTGAGTCCTTTAGCTTTAAGATTTTTTTTTTCAAGATGCAAAGATGTAAATAACTCTGGAAAGGTACTCATTTAAGCTGTTGCGAGTTATTTGCATCTTAGGGAAAATGAGTTTCAAACTTTTTCTTGGGAGCAGATTTTTCTTAGAAAGGGGGGCAAGTGGAGCGTGTGAGCATTACGTGTTCACGTTATCGACTGAGGTGGTGAACAGGGTTCCAGAGCAACAGGTTGGAGGTACCAAAGCCAAGTGTATTCCTCTCACAGTGTCATCTAGGACTTGTTTGCGGAAAATGGTGAGGTTAGAGATCACACCCACTGTTGCCAAGTCAATTCTGACTTATGGTGACCCCATGTATTACAGAGTAGAACTGCTCCATAGAATTTTCTTGGCTGTAATCTTTAGGGAAGCAGATTGCCAGGCCTTTCTTCCATGGCACCACTGAGTGGGTT
>NW_004444045.1:7890480-7891366 GCF_000243295.1 Trichechus manatus latirostris | reverse complement strand
CTCTCAGAATTTGAACTTTAAAGGCAGTCTTTGGAGCTTTAGTGCAACAAAGCCTCAGTCCCAGTGGCAGCCCCACTGTGGCAGACATATCAGGGCATGGAAGCCTTTCTTGGGGCTCCCAGATCAGGTCTATCCCCAATGCAATGAGATGGATCACTTTTGTGTGGCTTTCTTGCCATGGTCTTGTAACTCCCACCCAGGTGATTGGGCGGGACTGTGCAGAGAGGGTAACTGTGGCCCACTAAAGGGATTGGTCAGTTTTGCCATCCTGCTGGGCTTGAAATGAACCACCCCAGAGGTGGGAGAGGATCCTACCACCACCAAGGAAGAATAGCCAAGAGCAGAGAGTGCATCCTTCGGACCTGGGATCCCTGAGCTGAGAAGCTCCTGAAGAGAGAGTGAGTGAGCTGTAACCCTGAAGAAGGTGAGAAGCGGTGGCAGAGAAGCGGTGGCAGAGAAGTTGTGGCAGGAGAAACCAGCAGGAGAGACTGCATAGTTGGCTTCCAGGCTCATAGATTGAGAAAGCTGAGTGCCTTTGGGAAGAGACAGAGGACCAGGGAACGTGCCTGCAAGCATGGCTGGGAAGAGGCGGTCCTGATGGAGGAACTGTATCCTTGAGTGTTCCTGAACCTGAATTGTAACCTATTACTTCCCCAAGAAACCCCATATTCGTGAGTAATGTCTGTGAGTTCTGTGTGGCCGTTGCAATGAATTATCAAACCCAGCAGAGAAGTAGAGAATGCCGTGGGAGGGACAGCTGGTGTCAGAATTGGTAAAAACAGTGGAGAGAGGGGGCATATCTGACCTCCACCTCAGATGAATCAGCTTTAGGCTGTTGATCCTGATTCTCCTTCTCCCTAGTGAAGTTAGAGGAGGTTAGTTGCCA
>NW_004444045.1:7884514-7888166 GCF_000243295.1 Trichechus manatus latirostris | reverse complement strand
GTTAGCCTCTGTTGACACTATCGGTGGTATGTAGGAGCTGACTTGTATCGCTGGCAAAATTTCAGGAATTTGCAAGCCCGTTGATGTGATGTTGGTACCTTGAAATTGGCCATAGTGAGAGTATTGACACCAGGGAAATTGCTAAATGCTACAAATCAGGGATCTTTCCCCTGAGAGCCAGGGGTTAAGTGTTTATCAACACACTCTTGACACTAGTGTTCTGAGGAATACAGCTTGGAAAAAGCTGGATCGCAGGACTAAGAAGAAGAAGAGAAAGTGATGGAAGGGGGACAGAAAAAAGAAGAGAAAGGAACAATTTCTCGGGCAGTCAGAAGGTCAAAGAATCCTTCTAGAAACTTTCCTAGAGGCAAAGGTGCACAGCATTGCTGGTGGGCCATGTAGACAATAATGATGATGAGGAGACCTAACAAATGTGTGCTTCTTGCTCCAACCTAATTTGTTCTTTACTGCTTTACAGAGCCTGCCACCAATTAGCCAATTAGTAGCTAATTTAATTTCCTCATCAGGGTCGCAACAGAACGTTTTCTGATTTGAGTGTGAGGCATGCCAGGGCAGGTGCAGGCATGCTGATGTGCCTGTTGGTGACAACCTGGCCAGCCTAGGAGCCGTGCATCTTCAGGGAGGGAGAAGCCAGGCTTTTTGTTCCAACTCTGCTGCCACTTGGACTAGTGTCTTATCCTCTCTGGGCTGACTTCCTCACCTGCAAAATGAGGAGCTGAACCTGACAACCCCTTAGCTCCATTTCCATTCTAGAGTTCTCTGAGTCAAGCCCCTTCACTCTCTCTGGTACTCTTACTGATGGTGTCCCAAGGGAGACAGGCTACTCCCCATCCTTGCTTTCTGAGACATCAACTCCCACGAGACGCACACACAGCTGAGATAAAAGAACTGATGACTTTCAGAATCAGAGTTTCTCCTGCAGGTTGGTGCCTTTTTTGGGCACCCCCTGTTTATCCTGTGGCAGCTGAGAGAACCCAGCACTCAGAGCTTTGATGTCTTCCTTCAGAAATGGAGAAAATTGTGTACAGGTAGTCCCTGACTTATGACAGGGTTCCATTTTGATGACTCTGCTCTGCCCTATAGGGCCACTGTTTTCCAAAGTACTGTATCGTTTTATGGAAACCCTGGTGGCGTAGTGGTTAAGAGCTATGGCTGCTAACCAAAAGGTCGAAGTTCAGAGCCACCAGGCGCTCCTTAGAAACCCTATGGGGCAGTTCTACTCTGTCCTATAGGGTCGCTATGAGTCGGAATCAACTCGACGGCAGTGGGTTTGGTTTTTTTTTGTGGGGGGGGACTATCATTTTATAGCCCACCAGTAATATATAAGGGATCCAATTTCTCCCCATCCTCACCAATTCTTGTTATTGCCTGTCTTTAATTATAACCATCCTAGTAGATGTGAAGTGGTATCTCCTTGTGGTTTTGATTTGCATCTCCCTAATGAATCAACTTGACAGCAATGGGTTTTGGTTTTTTTTTTAATGACTGATGATGTCAAGCATTTTTTTAAATGTACTCACTGGCCATTTGAATATCTTATATTGAGAAATGTCAATTTAAATCCTTTACTCATTTTAAAATCAGATTATTTGTCTTTTAAATATTGAGTTGTAAGAGTTTCTTACATCTGTTCTGGATACAAGCCCCTTATCAGATATATTATTTTCAAATATTTTTTCTCTTGGTGTGGGTTGTCTTTTTTACTTTCTTGATGGCATCATTTGCAGCACAGAAATTTTTCATTTTGATGAAGTTCAATTTATCTACTTTTTTCTTTTGTTGCTTGTGCTTTTGATGTCATATCTAAGAAATCATTGTTTAATACAAGGTCATGAAGATTTACTCCTATGCTGTTTTAAAGAGTTTAGCTCTTTCCATTTAGGTCTTTAATCCATTTTGAGTTAATTTTTGTGTATGGTGTGAGGTAGGGTTTCAACTTCATTGTTTCGTATGTGGTTATTCAATTGTCCTAGTACTATTTGTTGAAAAGACTATTATTTCCTTACTGAATGGTCTTGGCACCATTGTAAAAAAAAAAAAAAAATCAATGCACTATAAAAGTATGAGTTTATTTCTGGACTCTTAATTATATTCTATTTGTCTATATGTCTATCATTATGCCAGTACCATTCAGTCTTTATTAGTGTAGTTCTGTAATAAGTTTTTAAATCAAGAAGTGTAAGTCCTTCAACTTTGTTCTTTTTCAAGATTGTTTCAAATATTTTGTGTCCCTTGAGTTTATATATGAATTTTAAAATTAGCCGGCCAACTTTTGTGAAAAAAGCAAACTAGGATTTTGATAGGATTGCCTGGAATCTGTAGATCAAGTTGGGAAATAATTTATCTTAACAATGTTTGACTTCCCATCCATGAACATGAGAAGCCTTTTCATTTTTAAAGACCCTCTTTAATTTATTTCAACAATGTTTTGTTGCCTTCAGTGTACAAGACTTAAAGTTCTTTTTTAAAAATTTGTCCCTAGGTATTTTGTCCTTTTTTACGCTACTATAGATAGAATTGTTTCCTTAGTTTCATTTTCATATTGTTCATTATTATTGTACAGAAATGCAATTGATTTTTGTATATTGATCTTGTATGCTGCAACCTTGCTGCGCTTGTTTCTTAGTCTTTAAGATTTTCTATATGCAAGACCATAGATATAGTTTAACTTTCTCCTTTCCAATCTGGATGCATTTTATTTCACATTTTTTTGCTTAGTTACCCTGGCTAGAACATCCGGTATGGCGTTGAATAGAAGTGGTGAGAGCAGACGTGTTTCTGACCTTAGGGGAAAAGCATTCAATCTTTTTTCATTAAGTATAATGTTAGCTGTGGGCTTTTCATAGATGCTGTTTATCAGGTTGAGGAAATTCCATTTTATTCCTGGTTTGTTGAGTAGTTTTTATTATGAAGGGGTGTTGGATTTGTCAAATGCTATGTCTATTGAGATGATTATGTGATTTTTTGTTTTAATTTTTTTGAGATAGTGTATTACATTGGTTGGTTTTGGGATCTTAAACCAACCTTGCATTCTGGGAATAAGTCTTGGTCATGATATATAGTACTTTTAATATGCCACATTTAATGTAATTACTGATAAGATAGAATTTCTGTCTGCTATTTACTATTGTGTTCTATATGTCTTGTATCTTTGTTCCTCTATTACCCCATTACTGCCTTCTTTTGTGTTAAATAGGTATTTTTTTTAGCATACCACTTTAGTTCCCTGTTGTTTCTTTTAATATATTATTTTTGTAGTTGCCCTGGGGATTAAAACTAGCCTTTAAATTTAAAGCAATGTAGTTTGGATTAATACTAATTTGATTTCAATATTATATAAAAACTTTGCTTCAATATAGCTTTATTATGCCCCTTCGTTTGTGCTATTATTGTCATACAAAATCAATCTTCATACATTAAAAACTCATCAACACAGTTTTATAATTATTGCTTTATGCAGTTCTTTTAAATAAGATAGGAGAAGTAAAGTTTTACATTTTTACTGTCTTTCACATTTGCCTTTGTAGTTACTTTTCCTGGTGCTCTTTATTTCTTCATGTGGACTTGAGTTGCTGTATAATGTCCTTCATTTCAGTCTGACAAACTCCCTTTAGTATTTTTTATAGGTCAG
>NW_004444045.1:7881408-7883063 GCF_000243295.1 Trichechus manatus latirostris | reverse complement strand
CCTAAATCTTCTCTTTAAGTTTTTTTGGCCTGGCTTTTGTTTTCTCAAACTGGTATCGCGTCCTCAGGCAGCTGTGATATTAAACAATTGTCACTGAGTTGTTCTGTTTATTTGTTTGTTTTGATATACTCTGGGAATAGGATTTTCTGAAGAGAGAGTTCTGAGTTGGCTCAAATAACAACAGTGCTTTATGAATGGAGCTTTTTTTTAGGGAGTTGAGAGACAGGTAAAGTAGTGACAATGCTCTGGGGATGAGATTTTCTGAAGGGCTCTAAACCTGGTCTTCCACCTTTGGTAGTTGTGAGGCAGCTGGTTTTAAAAGCTAGCACAGAGGTAGGAAGAGTGTGCTAGGAGTAGATCAAATTACTACTTCAAAATCCTTGCTGTTCTTACTAAGGTTCATCAGTAAATCTTAAGTAAATGCTTCTTATATTGTTATAAGCCTTTGGTTTATTTCCAGAGTTCTGTAAAAGTTGATTTTGACAATTTTTGCCAGTGTTTTTATTGCTTTTATGGTAAAGTAAATTTACAAAAGTCTTCATTTTGTCATTCCAGCTGCAGGTATTTAAAGACATTAAAAAGTAATTACTAGACAAAGGAATGCATTGTTTTCGCATTTCTTCAGTATAATGACTACTGCTACCATCCTGAATTCTTTTTTCCCTTTGCGGCACTGAATCACTCTGTGGAATTTCTTAACTTCTTGCACAAAATCTATACCCACACTTTATGAATTGGACTACTCTCTTTTGCTGGTTCTGAGAGAAGGCCAGGGCAGTCTGAAGATGACTGAGTCACTGGGAGCAGGTGGAATGAAGTTAGATGGTGTTTTTAGGATCTTGTTAAAATTGGTTTTCCTTCTTTCTCTCTGTGACTTCTTATCTGTCTTTTGAACTGCATTTTGAATTGTCTTGCCATGCAGTTTTAAAAATTGTAATCCACCCTAAATTGTTGTAACTAATTAGGGTATAACTTATAAAGTGTTGTGATCCCAAGTATATTAGTTACATGATAAAATAGTAATTTTTAGAGAATGCTTAAGCCTGTGCAAAGCATATTTAGTTTAATTCTAGAGACTTCTGAAACATAGCTATTTTATTTTGCAGAGAAAGAAGTGAAATTTTCTTTTTAAAAATAGTAACATAAAAGAAAAGAAGAAAGAAGATGAGGAGTGGGGGCATATGTTCTGGTCAACTGATTTTAGAGGCAATTTGGTCTGGAAGGTGATTAGGAGAAAAACAATGAAGTTGATAGAGATGGATATAGCTTCAGTGACATTGGTGGGTTCTGACCTACAATAACAACAGTGGACCACTCAACTGGGGACAACTCTTGATCTGAGAAGAAAGAAAAGTAATTGTGGCAAAGGTTACACAACTGGAAATGATGTAACAACTTTATCAATTGTCATTGGGTCAGTTTCCTTAAGAAATTTCCTCAAGAAGGTTTCAGGGGCAACCTTGTTCTTAATGGGAACATTTTCTTTGCCCTGCACCCACCTCCATGGGGACTGAGCATTTATTCTCCCTTGAATTGTGGTTAGAGAAGAATCTAAGAGTCTGAATCGAGCCAGACAAAGTCATATTTTTGTAATAAAAAATTTTTAAATATGGTCACCTCTCAGTTATCTCAGAGATTATTATTTCCTTTCTGTG
>NW_004444045.1:7822418-7880568 GCF_000243295.1 Trichechus manatus latirostris | reverse complement strand
AGCAAGCAAGCAAACACAAATGGTGGGGAAGATACACACCACATGATCACCAAGGAAGCTAGGAACAGAAGCTGAAAAGAAATGAGGACTTTCCCCCAGAGCAGGCATTGAAAGACAGCCTTCCCCTAGAGCCGATGCCCTGAATTCGGACTTCTAGCCTCCTAAACTGTGCAAAAATAAATTTGTGTTCATTAAAACCACCCTTTTTGTGCTATTTCTGTTATAGCAGCAGTATGTAACTAAGACAACTGGTATTCTCATTTTACTGAAAAAGATGTTGAAGTGAGTATCTGTCACACAATAATAGCCAGGATGGCCAAGATTCAAAACCTAGTACCTCTTGACAGTTTGATGCTCTTTCCACCTTTGCCTTTCTGTTTTATCCTTGATATCATGCTTTTGAAGCATTAAAAAAAGTAAACAAAGAGACTGAAAGGAGATAAATTGATTAAATACACTAAACAAGCAGAGTGTTCACATTAAATACAAGCAAGGAGGTGTTTTTGGTAGTGAATGGGGGATAAGCCTTGGACATGTTGGATGGGAGGCTTATTGTGCTCAGGACTACTTTGTGTACCAGCCTTTTTTGCTGCTTATATCCATATTTGTCAGTTCTCTAGGACTTGCAGTAGAAAAATCATGTTATTTATATAGCCCTTTACATATGCTTTTATATCCATTACCTTATCAAACCTCACAGTAACCTGTGGTTTTAGACAAGGCAGCCTTGACCCCAGATGTTAGAGTGCCTCCAAGGTCACACAGCTGGGTTCTGACACATAGTCACAGCAGGATTCAGCCCTGAGGCTTCTGATCCATTACTCTTTCCACAACATGGCTGTCTTTGTTGAAAAAGGAGTGCAATTCAAATCAATCATTTTCTAGCATTTGGAAAGCTGCTAAAAATGTTTGGTGGGAAAGGAGTTGGAATGAATGGCTTAAGTGAAGTTTTTCCACATCATCTGTAGTTTCGTTGGCTTCATGATAGGAAATGCTCCTGGATCACCCAGTTTCTCCTGGACTCCTCCAACTGCTGCTTATGTCTAATCTGGTCAGCCCTTGGACTGCTCCTTTTCTCTCCTTAACCTTCTTTCCTGGAGAGTGGATCTCCTTCTAGACTTTCAAGAGCAACTGTAAGAATCTAAATCCACCTGTGGCCTCAGAATACCTCTTGAATTCAGTCCTGAAGGACACTCCTGCTTGCTAGACATTTCCATTTGGAAGTCTGCTCTTAGGGAGAGATTCTCCAGTTGAGCTCTGTCCTTGAACCCGGTAATTCCAGGTCACTGAATATGGGTGGTGCTTGTCCAGAATTCAGTCTTTGCAGGATCATTTAGTCTGATTGTCTCTTCTGTGCAAGGATTGTTCATATTCTGTCAACTCCAGTGAACTTCAACAATTGACAGCTTTATCAACTTCTGGCCTTCCAGAGTTCTGAAGTGATTGTTTTTATTTGCACAATGACAGGTTGGCCCTTTCCTAAAAGACTGAGCAAAGCAAAAGTGGGTTGTTTGAGTGTCATCTGTCCATTGGGGGGAGGATGATTCTTTCCCTATTCTGCCATATCCATTGAAGTCCTCTACGTCCCCCTTCATTATCTGCCTAAGAAAATGTGTCATTAGAGTAAATACTGGTCCCTTTTATTTCTGTGATGTTATTTACATTTAATTTTCCAAGAATTTTGCCTAATTTGGTCTTCTTAGTCTGTGAGGTTCATAATCAGTCAATACATGTTTGCTCAATGAATTAATAAATTGATCTTTTAAACTCATTTTGCACAAAAAGCACGTAGACACATGCCTCTCATCAATAGTCATGTAATATGTACTTTTAATTGTAGTAATGGTCAAGGTAAATTTGGATCTTGGATGTAGTAGCCTACACAGAGAAGTCACAGTGTGGGGGGGGTGGAGGTAACACAGGACTCTGAAAAAGACGTGCGCAAGTCCTGCTCAGCTGGATAAGATGAGAAAGTTTCTTTCCTTTTCTGACATTTATTTACTACAAAAGGAGAAAGTTGAACTACAGGACCCTCCAAACTTTGTGGTGCTCAAAGTTCATATAAAGGGGTATGGACGAGGAAGGGTAACGCTCTCATATACAGAAAACAGAGATGGAGAAGAACCCTGCATAGCCCCCAGTTGGGTTTGATTGTCTGGCAAGGGCACAGGGCTTAAACAGTGTTAGTTGAGAGAACCTAGAAGTCAGAAACCTCTATTTCCAACCCAGTTTCCCATTTTTCTTTAGTGCCTTTTCCTTCTCCTGGCCTGGCTGCACTCAGGTTCTAGGCGCCAAGTGTCCTCCGTGCAATATGGGCCTTGAGGTCTCAGTTAAAAGGTATTTTTTACTGAGGTCTCAATTAAAAGGTATTTTTTACTAAGGTCTCAATAGATGAAGACTTAACATGCTTATCTTCCCCCTGGGTGATTTTCATGTAAGAGGAGACTTCTTAAAAAAGAAAATGCTCTGAACCTGAAGGAATTGTTCTCCAAAAGCTAGATCTCAACTACAATGACTGAGCATGATGATTTTGAAAGAAACAGACCTCCTGGCTCTTCACAAATCAAGTCACCTAAGGAGCTAATGACCTATTCAGCCTATTTCTGAGACCTGCCCCGGGGGAGCGCAAGAAGTGCATGCATGAAGGGACAACATTATCATTGCTGGGATTCTCACCCTCTTTGAAGTTAATAATACCTATCACTCTACAGCCCAGCATCCCATAGCCTCATCTTCCTTCTTTATCCTCTTGCTACTGCTCCCAGCCCACCCCACCCCACCAAACCTGTCTGACACTCATCCTGGGTGCAGAAGGCATTGGTGCTGCTGCCACTGGCTCCTGTCACTCCTTGTCAACTCCAATCACTCTCATTTTGTTTCCTCTCCACAGTCCATTAACAGCAGCTATCAGAATTCTGGGTGGCTACCTGCAGCCCCTGACCCTTGGCCTCAGGTATCATGTAACAAGAGAGTGATTCCTGATGAAAAAGAATGAGCAAACCTTAGCCTCTCTCAGCGACCTATCACCTTCTGAGGAGATGATTCTCGAAAGGATGGAGAATCCTGAGACATTATATATATATTTATATATATTTTAAGTTAATTCTGTCGACTGCTGTGTTGGTGACATTTCCTTCAAACTGCAATAACTAACCTGTCACAGCCCTACAAATGCTGACAATACAGCACCATGTGGGGTTGACTTAATAAACCTCATTTACATTCATTTTGATTCACTCAGGCGTTGAAAAACATTTCACAGGAAAGACTAGGAACCTCTCCAAGACGACATGATGTTTGCTGATACGCTCTGAACAGACTTAATAGGCAGCACATATGAAAACATGCGTTTCTTAGGTTATTAGCAAACTTGCTACTTTATTTATTTTTTTTAAGCATTTAAAATTATTCCTTTGAATACTGGTCTTCTAAGCTGTGAAATGTGTCAACATTTACAGTTTTTCTGTTGAGTAGATAAGAACATAATTAACCGTCTCTCTTGAGTTGTGAACTTGGACAGATTCTTAACCTCTCTAAATCTTCGTTGTTTCATCTGCCTAATGGGCATCCTAATAATACCTGTTTAGCTATTTGTATTAGTCAGTTGGAGTTCCTGGGTGGTGCAAATAGTTAACACACTCAGCTGCTAACTAAAAGATTGGAGGTTTGAGTCTACCCAGAGGTGCCTTGGAAGAAAGGCCTGGAAATCTACTTCTGAAAAATCAACCATTAAAAATCCTGCAGAGCACAGTTCTACTCTGATATATATGGGGTGAAAACTGGTTTTGGTTTTATTAGTCAATTGTTGCTGCAATAGTACCATATAACAAACATTCTCAAAACGCAATGGCTGAAAACTGCAAGCATTTATTTCTCATTTATGGGTCTGGAGGTAGCTGTGATTTTGCTGGCATTAGATAAGGTCAGTTGCATTTAGCTCTAGACTATGAGTTGGATTTAGGTCTGCTCCACATGTCTCCTCATTCTCCTTGGGTCAGCAGCTACCCGGGATGTGTTCTTCTCAAGGTGGATAGTAAAAGCACAAGAGCTAAGTCAAATCACAGTAGCAGGTATAAAGTCTCTGCTTGTGTCATTTTTCTTTACATTTTATTGGCCTGAATAAATCAAATTACCAAGCACAAAGTCCATGGGCGTGAGAATGTATTCTCCCCCTGCTCTACTAGGAAGCTGTTTATGGTTCCAAGAAAGATGGAAAGAGTAAAGAATTGGCAGCATCTACCACATCATCTCACTGAAAGATTTCGAAAAAGGAGAGAAGGTTATTGGAGAGCTCTGTAAGCTTCAGTGTTACACAGATGTTTGGTCTTGTGTGACAGTTCTATGGAGGGGTGCTTTCTCCCAGTATGATTATTTTCTGGTTACCTGATGTCTGTAAGTGGGCTGCCAACCGGCTAGTAACCCAGACTGAGACACTGTCATCATATTTCCTTCGTTTCCCTTGTTTGCCAAGTTGCCTCAGTATTAAGGATTCTATCTAGAGATAATCCCTGATTTACCTCTTATTTCTCAGTTTCCCTGCTTCTCCCTAGTTTCAGATCCTTCTTACCTCTTATCTGTTACCTAAAAATTAGCCCCTCACTGATTTCCTTTAATCTTCCTTCCCTGATTGATCTTACATACCAGTGTTAGATTCATTTCCTTGTTGCATACCTTTCATCATGGCACTCCTGTCTCTTAGGTTGGATTCCCTAGACACAGAGGCTGAGACAGGGATTCTTCTATAAAGGATTTATTGAGGGAGTGCTCTCAGGATAAACCTCTTAGGGAATGAGGGAAGCAGGGGAAGAAGATGGGCATAAATGTGGTTTCAGGAAAAGTCTAGCCTCAGCCTAATTGCATAGGGAGCTCTGAGCATAAATTGCTCCAAAGAGGTTGTCCCACACAGAGGTAAGAAGACTGGCCTGTTATACCTCCACTGGAGTTGATCACTGACCACAGACCATCCTTGTAGAAGCACAGGAAATCGTCTGGAGGAGAGTCCTGGTGTGAGCCAGGCAATGCCTGCGTCAGCTGGGGGATGGGTGCACTGCCTGGTAAAGGAGATCTGTGTGAGGCACCAACATCAGCTGCTATAGCTGCCTCTCAGAAGTGTTTAGTAATTCCTCCTTGTCCTCAGAGAAAGAGGTTTAAATTCTTTGACTTGCCATTTAATTCCTTCTGTGATGTTACATTTTCTAAGTTACCTTTTCATCTTTATTTTTTACTACCATATTCCACACAGTCTAGGCTCTAGCTAAACCCAGTATTTCACTTTCCTGGCCTCTGTGCTATTTCCTCTCCCTGAAGTGCACTTCCCACTCCATCCTGTGTACCTCCTCACTTTTGACAATCTAAGCAGGATTGCCACCTTCTTCAGGAAGTTCAGAAAGAGAGAGAGAAAACGGGAGATATCATCAAAGAAACAATAAAAGAGAAACTCCCAGGATGAAAGATGTGTCTTTCCAGATTGTAAGAATCTACCAAATGCTTAACTATAATCTAATAACCTGTAATTTCAGAACATTTGGAATGAAGAAAAGATCTTAAGAACCTCAAAGAGGTCACACACAAAGTTTTCAAAATCAGAAAGTAGGAAACAATAGGGAAAAGCCTTAGCAAATATGAGGGAAAAATAATGCCCAACTTAAGTTTAATACCCAACACAACTATCAATTGTGAGTCATTCAAGTACTAAAAAACAAACAATTAAAGAAACCAACAAATGAACCAACAATCAAGGAAAAACCTCTATTCCCCAGAAAGCCACTAGAAGATGCATCCATCAAAGCAAGGGAATAAATCATACAGAGGAAGAAATGGCATCCAAGAAACTGGAAGGCCAACACATATAAGTAAAAAGAATTCACATAATGACGTCAAAGAGCTATTTGGCTAAGTACCGGTCTGCTCATGTATAAAAAGAAATGTGATGGTTAAGATTGTGTGTCAACTTGGCTGCACCATGATTCTCAGTGTTTTGGCAGTCATATAATGTTGTGGATCACTTCCGTGTTGAGATTTGCTATGTGATCACCCCATAATGGGATCTGCTGTGAGCAGGCAATCAGTTGAAAGGGACTTTCCTTGGGCGTGTGGCCTGTATTGAATATAAGTAGACATTCTGGCGGGACTTGGGGGCTTTTTGCTGGTGCTGAATCCTGCAGCTGGCTCCTGTTAGCCTGACCTCCAGTTCTTGGGACTTGAGCTAGCAGCTTACTTGCAGTCTTGCCTGCCAATCTTGGGATTCATTGATCTTTGCAGCCTGTGAGCAAGAGCCCTGCTCTCTGACCTGTGATCTTGGGTTTGCCAGCCCCTGTGGCTATGTGAATCAGGAGAAGCCTCTATCCTGACCCACAGACTTGGGACATTCCAGCCTCTACAACTGCATGAGCCATTTCCTTGATATAAATCTCTCTATATATGTATATTTATACAGTTCGTGGTTGTGCTTCTCTAGAGAACCCAGCCTAAGACAGGAAACTACTTGATGCAGGGGTTAAAAGCACCAGAAGATTTCCTAGAACCCACACAGGGCTAGGAATAATTTAAGTTCCCTCCAGCCATTTTCCATGTCTTTGTCTTGTGTTTTACTTTCTGGGACATTTTCTCTAGTTTCAACCCTTTAGTTAATTTTTTATATTTCTTCCACTATTTTTTTAAATTAAAAATGTCTTTTCCTTGTTCTATGACTATTCCTTTTATAGGTCTTCTGTCTCTTTTTATCTTAATAAATCTTGCTACAGATTATCTATTAATTTTTTCATTTTTTAGTTTGTTAATTTTGTCTATTTCCTTTATTACTTTCAGTATGTAACAGTTCAACTTTATTGTCTCTAGCTTCAAATCCACCTTTGATTGGCCTGCTTGTGATATTGGAACACGTGTTCCTTGCTAGCTGGCACAGTGTTAAGCTTTGTCAGTAGAGGGTACTGGAGGACACTACAGGAAGAAAGATTTCCTGGTCCCAATGTACTTTTCTTCCTGCTGGCTCCTATGGCACTCAGCTATGGAGCTCCCCACCAGCAGGTTTTGGTGGCACTTCTGCAGTCGCCTTCTTTGTGAGTTCTCTGGGTGTTCCAGATGGCTTGCTGATGGTGAAATCAGCAACGATTCCCATGGGCAGCTTCCAGAAGAGCATTGCAAACATTCCAGTGCGTAGATTTCTTGCCCACCAGGCTTGGCCCATTGGCACATTGGTGGAGTTTTCCTGCTTGCCAGTCCTGTCTTGCACTTCCCTGACCCCATTAACTACAGACCAGCTCTGACTCAGATCATCTCTGCAAACTTCTCTATAAGCCACTAGGTTGCAATCACAACCTCTTCAACAAGGTCTAAATCCCACATTCAAGATCTTTGTGATAGCTAATTGATCACAGTGTCCCTAGGAATGAAATAGATGGGCAACCTCCTGAAATATTTGTTGATCTATATAACAGGAAAATCTATAGTTCTGACCAGCAATATGACTTGAGTCACCAGTTTCCACACCTAAGTCAATTCACAGATCCTGAACCCCTTGATTGAAGGGAATGCTGAGTCCCCCTGAGGACCGACCCTGCAGTATTTTCATAAGTAAACACCGTAAATCTTCTTCCAAGTCTCATCCAAAAGAACCTAGGATCATTTACTACAGTAACTGTGCATTGGGGAAAGGGCAATACTCAAACTTTTTGGTAATTACTAGACACTGGCTATGAATTTACACTAATTTCTGGGTACCCAGAATGTGACTCTGGCCCATCGGTCATAGTAGGGACTGCAGTAATCAGATGATAGATGGTAACTCAGCTGAAGTTTGACTCAGTATGCGTGGTTCATCAGTAGCCCATCCTGTGGTTATTTTCTCCATTTCCTGAATGTATAACAGTGATATATGAACTTGGCATCTGGAAGAATCTCCGTATTAGCTCTCTGACCCATGGAATAAAGGCCATTATGGTTGGACAGGCTAAGTGGAAATCCCTGGAGCTTCTCCTCCAAACCAAGCAATATTGAATCTCTGGGGAAATTTCATAGGTTTATACTATCATTCAAGCCTAGAAAGAAGCAGAAGTGATGATGCTATCACATCCCTATTTAACTCACCTGTTTGGCCTGTGCAGAAGTTGGATGAGTTTTGTAGAATGACTGTGGACTTTCATAAACTGAACCAGGTAGTGACTCCAATTGTAGCTGTTGTCCCTGTTGTATCTTTACTGGAGCAAATCAGCACAACTCCTGGAAATTTGTATGTAGTTATTGACTTGGTAATACTT
The DNA here is from genome assembly GCF_000243295.1 of Trichechus manatus latirostris. Classification (NCBI taxonomy): domain Eukaryota; kingdom Metazoa; phylum Chordata; class Mammalia; order Sirenia; family Trichechidae; genus Trichechus; species Trichechus manatus. Next base: position 7,872,313 of record NW_004444045.1, on the reverse strand, counting down.
TTTTCTCCATTCCAATTTGAAAAATCCATCAAAAGCAGTTTGCTCTTCCTTGGCAATGCCAGCAGTTTATCTTCACGGTGGTACCTTGAGGCTATACCTATTCTCCTGATCTGCCATAATATAGTCTACATAGATCTTGGTTATCTTGACATTTCAGAAAACATCACACTGTTCTACATGGTTCATGATATTATGATGACTGGGTGATGAGCAGGAAGTAGCATGTACTTTAGATTCTCTAGCAAGACATAAGCAAGTTAGAGGATGGGTTAGCAGCACCCCAGCTGACAGTTCTTTGCAAGTTTTGTTGGTACCCCAGAAGCCAATTTCCTGCCCACTAGCCTCACCTCTTTGGCACTCTCTTGGGGAGTTTCCTGATTGCCAATCCTGGCCCACTGTTCCATGCTTGCCAGCCTGAGCATGCAAAATGGGTACAAGCCCTGGTTCAAGGAAACCCAGAAAACTTCTCTGGTCCACTGAGCTACCAACATCCCTCTCTAATGAGGTCTGAATCCCAGCCTAGGGGTGAGACCCCCTTCGATGTTCGTTGCTTCCTTGGGTACTTTACTTCATACCTAGGGCATTCTTTATGGCTCTGTTTTTTATCACCACCATAACAGGTAATTCTTTGCAAATTGTTAATAATTATTTATATAAACATTCCTTGTTTAAATTACTATGTTTATATTTTTTCTACTGACTAGACCATTATTGATACACTTATCTTTATTATTTCTCTCTTGTTTCTTTGGATTTAATCTGTTGTTCATTTTCTAACTTCTTATATTAAATTCTTAACTTTTTTGTTTTTATTCTTTCTTGTTTACTAGTAAATATATTTAAACATATAAATCTCCTTCTAAGTACTAGTTTGTATCACAGATTTTGACATATGTGTTTTCATTATTAAGTCTAAATATTTTTTAATTTTATTCATGATACCTATTTTTAACTCAGTGATTATTTACTAATATTTACTAATACTAATATACTATTTAGTTTCCAAACATATGGTATGGAAAAAAAAAAAAAAAAACTATGGTTTAATTACTTATATCAAACTTTATTGCAGTATGGTCTAAGAACTTGGGATAATACTGAATTTTTTTGGAATTTATTAGGTTTCCTTTATAGCCCAATATAAAATTTAGATTTATAAATGCTCTGTGTCTGCGCAAAGTACCACATATTGTCTACTTGTTTGGTGTAGAGTTCTGCAAGTATCTAATAACTGAAACATTATTTGTGCTATTCCAATCTTCTATATCTCCATTTCTTTTGTCTGCTTGATCTTTCTGTTTCTGGAAAGGGTATGTTGAAATCTTTGACTGTGATTGTTATTTACGTCTCCCTTTAATTTATGTCAGTTGTTGCTTTTAATATTTTAAGACTCTATTATTAGGTGTGTGTATGTTCAAAGGGTTATGTCTATTTGCTCTGTAGTTCCTTTACCAGCATCAAAAAAACCAAAAAACCAAACTCATTGCTGTTGAGTCGATTCTGACTCATAGCAACCTTTTTTAGTTCTTAGGATTTTTTTTTTTTTTTTACCTTATTCCTATTATGTCCAGTATCAAAAATGCTGACCCAACTTTATCTTGGTTCATGTTTATAAGGTGTTTTGTTTTTTCAATTTTTGTATTTTCAACCTGTCTGGTCTCTTCATTCTAAGTATGTTTCTTATAGATGTTATATTGTTTGATCACTATTCACATACAATCTGAAAACTTCTATCTTTTGATTGGTGAGATTAACTCATTTACATTTACAGTAATGACTATTATATTAGGATTTATCAAATCTTATTTCATACTTTCTGTTTACCTTGCCATTCCCCATCCCCTTTTCTGCTTTCAATTCAATGTCTTTCATGTTTCTTTATTCTAAAGAAATATGTCTTCAATATTTGTTTTAATTTTTATTGTAAAATATAGCATACATAGATATGAGTTTATGAAAAAGACATATGTCCAGTTTGAAAACAGTAAAAAAAACCCACCCAGATACTTGCTGTCAAGGCCGAGAAATAAAAATTACCAAATACCTAGAAGCACCATGAGAGTTTTTCTTCCATCACGTCTCACCCACCTCTTCCTAAAAATAACCACTATCCTGAATTTTGTTTTAATAATCCCCCTGCTTTTATAACCTTTTTTTAACCACCTAAATATGTATTCATGAATAGAATATTAGTTTTGCCTGATTTTGTCCTTGATACAAATGAAATAATACTGTATATTTTCTTAAAAATATATCCGTATTTTGGTCCATATTATGTTTTAAGATATACACGTTAATAATTCAAAAACAACCTGTTGCTGTTAAGTTAATTCCGACTCATAGTGACCCTATAGGACGGAGTAGAACTGCCCTGTAGGGTTTCCAAGGAGCAGCTGGTAGATTTGAACTACCAATCTTTTGGTTAGCAGTCGAGCTCTTAACCACTGCGCTACCAGGGCTCCACTGTTAATAATTCATTGTGTGACTATACTACAATTTATTTATTCATTATACTGTTGATGGACAGTATTTTTCCCCCAGGGTTTTTGCTCTGAAAAATAATGCTGCCATAAACGTTGTTTTACATATCTCCTGCTGCATGTGTTTGAAAATCTCTGTAAGGTATATGTCTAGTGGTAGAATTTCTAGGATTTAGATTATATGCATGTTTAACTTTACTAGGTAATGCCAAAGTATTTCCCAAAGTGGTTACATCAGTTTATATTCCCCCAGCAGTAGGTGTAAGTTCCTGTTGCTTCACATCCTCGTCAACACTTGGTATTTTCAGATGTTTAAATTTGGTTCATGGGTTCATTACTGCCATAAATATTTTTTTGTACTGTTTTATCCCATAATTCCTTCTAGGACTCGTATGTACAGTTTCTGACACTTCTTTTAGGCCTGTTACTTGGCTTAAAAAAATTAATACATTCTATATCTCTTGCTCCTTTCTGGAAAATTTTTTAAGTTCTTTTAACTTTTTAATTCATTTTTCAACTGTAGCCATCATATAATTTATTCCATATACTTGAGCCTTTATTTCTACTCTCATATTTTTACATTAAATATTACTTTTATGTTCTTTTATTATGATTTCTCATTCCTGTTTCATAATGCTTATAGCTTACCTTATATCTTTAAGTATATTTATCAGCCTATTTGAAATTCTTGGCCTGTCTGTTTTAATCATTCAGTTTCAACTGGTGTATGTTGTTCTCTTTGTTTTCTTTCTTTCACAGTGATTGTACTCTTCAAGTGTCTAGTTATTTTGACTTGTAGGCTCAGATTCCTATAGGGGGTATCTGCATCTTTGTCTGGGTAAATGCTGAGGTTAGGTTCTACACTGTCTTACCACTGATCCGAAGGAGATGGTAGGGGATGAGCCCCATGGTGAAGAGAGTCAAGCACCACAGAATCATTCTGAATCACTCCCAATTTCCCCCACTCTTACCCGCTAACTTCTCTTAGGGTTTTGTCTTTAAATTCTTAGAACAAAGCATCCCTGGGTAGATAGTAAATGCCCAAAGGAAGCTACTCAGTCTGCACCTATTTTCATCAGCTATTCATCTTAGCACATTGACACTGTCCTTATATTAGGCTCAAATTAGACTCCATTTTGATTCACTCACTGTCTTAGTCATCTAGTACTGCTATAACAGGAATACCACAAGTGGATGGCTTTAGCAAAGAGACATTTATTCTCTTACAGTCTAGTAGGCTAGAAGTCCAAATTCAGGGTGCCAAAGTCCTTGTCGTTAATCATCCCTCAGTCTAGGAGCTTCTCTGTGCAGGAACCTCAGGTCCAAAGGATGTGTTCTGCTCCTGGCACTGCTTTCTTGGTGGTATGAGGTCCCCCTGGCTCTCTGCTCGCTTCTCTCTTTTTTATCTCAAAAGAGATTGGCTCAAGACATAATCCAATCTTGTAGATTGAGTCCTGCCTCATTAACATAACTGCCGCTAACCCCATCTCATCAACATCATAGAGATAGGATTTACAACACATAGGAAAATCACATCAGATGACAAAATGGTGGACAATCACATAATACTGGGGATCATGGCCTAGTCAAATTGATACACATATTTTTGGAGACACAATTCAATCTATGACACTCACGAAAACCTTGACTCCACTCCTGTTTTTCACATGACTCTTCGTATATCTGTAACTTAGGACTGAAGCATAGCCTGTAAGATAAGAGGAAGGGACCAGATTTATAGTTATTACAGAAAGTTTGACGCAAACATTCTCAGAAGAATATTTGTTCAGGATGTTCCAGGATGTTAACAAATAGAATTGCTAATGTGAAGAAAGATTGTTTAAAAAGATTATGGTTTGACTGACCCCTCTGTGGTTTTTGCCTTGCACCGCCCTCATGCCTGTGTCAACGTAGTCTTTGTTTACTCCACCCTGTAAAAATTCTCACTCCCCTCCTGTACTTGGGAACATTATTGTACTCTGCCTGAGTGTAAGTGTCTCCTGATTCCAGAATCTCTCTATTCTTCAATAGAACTCTTTACTTTCACTTTTAACAGAATGTAACTCTAGTGCTTTTACTATAATGCCCTGCTGACCTCTGTGCCCTGGGAAGCTGGTACTGACTCTGTGGTAGGCAAATGTTGTCCCAAAGCAACGCTTGGAGAGGCAAATGCATCACATACAAGTTTTCCTCCTACCTCTCTTTTCTCTTGAGGCCTCCTCCTCCTCTTTGTGCTGGGCTGCAGTTCTTCCATCTCCTTCCACCACCAATTCAAGAGCACCTTCAGTCTGTCTAGGACCTTCTCATCATTGCTTCTTCATATCCTTGCTTTTCCCTTGCTTCTATAGCAGTAGTTCTGAGAGCTGTGGTCTCTAAAGACATCAGCATCAGCATCACTTGGTCACTTGTTAAAAATGCAAACTCTTGGGCCCCACCCCAGACCTATGTATTCAGAAACTCTGGGAGTGGGGCCCAGAAATCTGTGTTTTAACAAGCTTTCCAAGCAATTCTCTTGCATGCTGAAGTTTGAGAACCACTGGATTAATGGTTTCACCAGGTTGATTCTGGAGAAGGAAGCCATCAGTCTCTGTTACTTTGCTGCCTTGGCAAGAACCTGAAACTTATTTCAATGTTCCTGTTTTTGAATAGCTCCCTGTTCTTGCTACGTGGATGCGATATATTCTCTTACCCTTTTGAAATTATTAATTATAGTTTTTGTTTTCTTTTTTAGTTTCTGCTCTTTCCTGCATTTATTACAAGTTTCTTCTTTCTGTTTTATCTGCTTGCTTTTGTTTTGGTCTTGGTCTTGTTCTTTCACGTTTGATGACTTTCCTTCATGTCTGGTAATTATTGACTGTCAGTTCGTAATTAAGGGTGAGGTTGATGGGAAGCTTTGTCTGCCTGATTGGACCTTATTGGCTGCTGGATTTTCCTGTAGGTTGTTTGGGATAGAACCCAAATGTCACTCTATGTCACAATTTTCCCAGGGAAAAAATCCTTAAATATCTTGCCTAGGGTATTTCAGCTTGGCTGCCAACTTTCTGGGAGCTAAGGAGGAGATGCACACTGAGGGTTTCAACATTCTGTGTGTCAACTTCACCTAAGCCTTCAGTCTTCAGTAGTTGGCTCACCCATGTTTCCAACTACTGCTGTTGTCCTTGATGCAACAGAAGTCACCTGGAGGGCTTGGTAAAACAGATTGCTGGGCCCCACCTCAAAATTTCTGTAAGTTTGGGGTGGGGCCCTAAAATTCGCATTTCTAGCAAGTTCTCAGGTAATGCTGATGGTGCTGGTCCCAGGATCACACTTTGAGAGAAACGGTGCTATACAGTAATCCTTCAGACTCCTGCTGCAGCAAGGAAGGGGCCACCTGTCTCCGTGGATAGAGCCCAACTGCCTTTTAAAGTCTTTTAACCAATCCTTCCATTGTTAGCCCTGTGCTGCACCCCTGTTTCAGAGATATTTGGTACCTCTAATTCCTGAAACTTTTAGGGCTACAGTGTGAAGTGGCCTTATTCTTGAGGTTTCACTCCATGCTTCCAGTGTAGATTTTAGTGTTCTCCTGTCTTCTATTTCATTTATCATTTACCTGTTTACATCTCTGCTTCCAAAATTGTGTTGACATCTCTTGCCAGCTGTGACCTCTTCTCCAGTTCTCTTGGTGGGTTTACCTTAACATTTTTTTGCCTATCATTTTAGTGGGGATTAGTATCAAGCAGAATGAAATGTATGCCTTCAATCAGCCATCTCTTTACCCAACTCTTAAGCCACCATTGTCTCTTACCTGGCAGTAAATACCCTTTGAAATGATGAATGAATGAACTTCAGCACACAGTGAAGAATACAGAGTCATGAGGGATGAAACCTGATGCTAGTAAACCTCACTGAAATGCATCTCCATCTTGTTGTTCATAGAACATCTCTTAAAGTTTCAGACATAGATGCCGAATTATTGCTTTAAGCAACTTCCAGGATTTAATTAAAGCACAAGTTCTGGTTGGTGAGACTCGAGATGAATTTTATTGTCTCTGAGGCAAGTGGAGATGTGGCTTTGAATGAAGGGAATGAAACAATTCCCAGAGAAGTAGTATATGAGATCACAAAAGAGCTGGATTCAGAAAGGAAAGGATGGACAAAAAAGGAAGCCAGTAGTGCAGTGTTAGCTGCCTTTGTGTGGGTGTATTCCATTTAAAAACTCAGAAGACTTAACACAACTTTGATCACAGATTACTGGCCTTTAAACTGATTTATGTCATTCTTTTTTTTTACTACTTACTTGAAAGAAGTTTTTTCTGTATGCGGAATTATCTGTCAAAAACTGAACAGATAAACGAAACAGCAGTTAAAAAGTTTTGTGCTCATGAACAATGGACATTTTCATGCAAATTTAATTTACATTAAAGCAGTTTGCTATTGAAACTGGTAAAATGAGTAATCCTTTTCCAATGTGGAAATACCAGTCAATTCTGGGGCTCATAATGGCACTCGTAATGCCTCTGAGCAAAAATAGTGATCAGCCTGTCTGCCACATCTCCTCACTCCTGCATAGAGTATTGCTTCAACATGTTTTATTTTTGTGATGAAGTTTTACAAGTCACTTTGCTTCAAAGGGGACCTAGTCTCCTCAGGAAGAAGGTCAGAAATGACTTGCTGATGTAGATCTTGGACTACTTCATTTGAACGCTTAATAGTTGGGGTCAGCAAACAGCTTGTCCTAGTTTGCTAGTGCTGCTGTAACAGAAATACAAGTGAGTGGCTTTAATGAACAGAAATTCATTTACTCACAGTTTACGAGGCTAGAAGTCCAAATTCAGGGCACCAGCTCCCAGGGAAGCCTTTTTGTCTCTGTTGGCTCTGGGGGAAGATCTTTGTCTCTTTCACCTACATTCCTCAGTACCTTGGTGATCTTCATGTGGCATCTGTCTTTCCCCATTTATGCTTGCTTGCTTCTTGTTCTGTCTAATCTGCTCTTTTTCTGTCTCAAAAATCATTACTGCTGGGTGATCACATTCAGGGAATTTTGGTGTAGAAATTCCTGTAATGAACAGAAAACTGGGGCTGATGAATTCTAAAATCCCTTCTTGCCCTGAGATCCTAAAGTGAGTGCCATGTATCTGGCTGTACCACTCCATCCTTACACTGACATGGCCTCATTAGCATAACAAAGAAAACTCTATTGTCGAGTGGCATCGCATCCACAGATGTAGGGGTTAGGATTCCAACACATTTTGGGAGGACCCAATTCAATCCATAGCACAGCTATTGGATTGATTTTTGTGATTCCATCACAACCCATGTCTGGAGAAGTCTCGGCATCTTGACCTTCATCCCCTGAGCCAACATCTTTCAGAAACACTGCCTCCTTTGGTCTTTCTCTTTGTTCTCCTGACTCAGACAGTGGCCTGGGGAGTGTTGTTTGGTTTTCTTGTGGATATTGGTTTTTCATTCTCTGAGATGTTTTCAGTCAAACACTTGAGTTGCTCACTAGCTTTCCCCACTTCTCTCCCTCCCTGTCTCTCCCTACTTGCTCCTTCCCTTCTCAAGAAAATCAAGGGAAATTGACAAGCAGCAGGACAGGGGAAATTGAGCTATATTATTTCTCCTTCGGGAATCTCACTTTGCTGCCTTTATCTGAAAGCTATCATTTTCTACATCTCTTGGCAAGAGCCCTCATCGACCAGTGACCCCTAAATGCCTATGCTGATCAATAGCCCCGGTATCTTATTGACATGCTCATTGACAGCTCTCACTGAGTGCGGGAATCAGGAATGGCAGCCAATTGCAATCTGTTCAGGCTACTTGAGAGGCAGGGAAGGCACTGCGTGGATATTGACACTGTAAATGGAGACAGTTTACTTAGCACTCAGGGAAGATGCATTTGTTAAGGAGACCGATAGATCTCATTACTATTTAAGGGCAGAGGCTCTTCTGGCAGTGCACTGGGCTTGCTTATATTAAGCCTCCCCACTTACAGAGTCTGGCAAAATAAGCCCTGAGTGATTCACTCTCCTCTTCAACCTCTGTAAAAAGAACCATTGGACGGAACTGAATGTAAGCAAGGGCTGGACACAGAATGGGCAATGGGAGGCCTGGCCCAATGCCACTTTGGCCCTTGGTCAGTCAGAGCCTCAGTCCCCAATCACTGACGAGTAACAGTTTGGCTGTCTGAGAGGGTTTGGGTTCTGTGCTCTCCTGAGCAAGGGTCAAGTCAAGAATCACAGGCTCTCGGGGCAGGAAGGGATTTTAGAATTCATCTGCCCCAGTTTTCTATTTAGTGCAGGAGTTTCTACACCAAAATACTCTGAGATGTGGCCACCTAACATTTTTTTGGTTGCCTCCAGTGACAAGGAACTCACATATCTTAAGAAATAGCCCATATCCTTATTTGGAAGCTGCAGTAGTTGGGAAGGTTTCCTTCTCTAGGGCTGAAATCAGTCTTCTAGAGCTTCCACTCCTTCTTCCTGGGTCTACTTCCTGTAGCGCCATACATATAATAAAGATGATAGCTCAGAATTCAGCATTCTTTGTCCCTTCACTGTTAACTCCTCAAAGACGTCATCCTCCTTACCTCTACCTCCCATTTTGCAGATGGAAAAACTGAAGCTTAGATAATTTAAGTAATTTTCTTAAGAACCCAAAGCTGGGGTTTGGGTATGCGTTGTTCTTTCCACAGCATTATCTTGTCTCTTTCTGCCACACAGAAGATCTGGCCTGATTGTTCTTTCCTTATTATCTCCCTGAACAATACAGTTCATTTCCAAAGAGTCCCATACCACTCCTGTATTGTGACTACTGTGATACTCAAAAAGAAGTATTTTTTTTTTTGCCTCAACTCACCCCGGGGTCATTGTTTTCTAACTTTCTCAAGAGAGAAACAAAAAACAAAAAAACATCAGAACCTCAGCTCCTCCATCTTCCTATGCTTCATTGCTACCCCCACCACACCCAAGCTCATGCATATGACCAAGCTCTGTCAATGTTCTCCCCATTTTAATTCCTGGGCCATAAGGACAAGGTTGGTGCCACCTGTTAAGCCATCCTGTTTCTGAAGCATGTGGGCAACAAATGGAGCTAGGGGTAGCTTATGGGTTGAAAGCCATCTGTACCACTCCCTCAAAGGACCATAGTCTAGAACAAAGGCAGTGCAGGGCCATAGCTGGGTCTGTCAAGGTCTCCTCCAAACCCTGGGGAAGGGACTCTCATGTCAGGGAAGGGATCGGAGTACAGTTTTGGGGTTTGCAGGGAGACTGAAGTGAGTACCATGTTTCTGGATGCATTCACTCCACTCAAAAGGAGTGGGGGCTGTCGGGAGCAGGGCATAGAGTGGACTCTAGCTTCTTGGCTGCAAATTTCATGTGACCCTCTTGTCTGGGAATCTGTTCCTTTGGTAGCTGGGGAGGGTGGAAAAGCCCAAGATATCTGTAGTCTCCTGATAGAAGGAGATTATGAGAAATCCTGACTACCCAAGGGATTTTGAAAGGAACTGCTAACATGTCTGTCCTTGGGCATAGAGCAGAAGTGACTTTTATGAACCCCACTGGGACAATTGAAAGGCAATGAGTGGGATGGGAAATAATGAGTAAAAATGGCTCAGAAGCAGATTTTCAGTATAAATTATTCCCAGGTGAGGGCCTAGTGAAAGTTGACTATGAATGGGTATGGCGGCACCATTTCAAAGGTAGAAAACCTGGGTTTTACTGCTGGTTCTGAATTGTGACTATATTGACCTATAGTCTTCTAAATCAACTGTAAGCGAAGTATACCACTGACTGCAGGTGATTTGATTACATTTGGAAAAACTGACGAGGGGCTGGACAAGGGCAAAGGATGATATTCACTGCCTTAGGCTAGTCTATCACCTGGTTGGAAACCAAGATGATTCCAACATCTACCTAACTAGTATTCCTGCCCTTCAGCATTTCAACTTGCTATCTGAATCTCAGACAAGTGTAGGGTTGTGTTATGTCACTTTCCTCCAAGCCGTCTATCATTCTCCATTGCATTCAGAACAAACTCTAAGTTCTCCAGCATGGCACTCATGCTTTAGCATGGTCTGATCCAACTTTACGTCCCACCACATTTCTCACACACACTGTGATTAAGTCACATTAAACCAGTCAGTTGACCCTGAACATGCCAAGCACTCCCATGCTTTTGTGAATGTCTTCCTGCTTTTTTCTCTCCTTGACATGCTCTTTTCCTTGCCTTTCTTGTCTGTAAAATTTGTATTCATTAGCTGAGACTCCAGCTAATGCTCCTACTCTGAAACATTTTCTAATTCCTCTCATAAAAATGAACTCTGCCTTTTGTGCTCTCCTTTAAGTATGTAACTTCTAGAGCATTTAATTCATCCTGTTGAATATTGTGGTTAATTATTTTTACATGATCTTTGTTAGGTTATTTCATTGAAAGTGGAGACTGTACTCTGTCGCTACATCTCTGAGCGTCTCAGCAAAATGCCTTGCACCTAGTAGGTACTCATTATTAGGAACTGAGGGGTAGGTGTTGGTGCTGGCTGATGGAAGATGACCCTTTGTTTGGCAATCAATGTTCTGGAACTCTGTAGGAGAGACAGCTAGTACACGGCATCATCTATACTCACTTCTCCTTCCAGGACACTCAGTTAGTCCAATGTTCTAGTATCCCTAGTGGCTATGACCTGACCAATGGCATGTGAGTGGAATGGTGAGTACCACTCCAGGTCTACCTCCTAAAAGCCTCCCAGGTGGGAGCCTCCCTTCCTTTTTCTATACTGAATGTAGAGGGCTCCAAGGACCTAGAAATGGTGGTTCTGAATAGAAAAGTGGAACAGCAAGATGGAAGGCCCTGGGCCTCTGAAGGACTTTGTGTAGTAGGGCCTTTACCACCACCTAATGATGACACTGACCTATGTGACAAATAAACTCTTCAGATGTTAAGTCCTGAAATTGATGTTATTTTATAAAGCAGTTAGCCCACCCTAATACGCTGACCATGGGGGCACAGTGGTTAAGAGCTTGGCTGCTAATCTAAAGGTTGGCAGTTTGAATCCACCAGCTGCTCCTTGGAAACCCTATGGGGCAGTTCTACCCTGTTTCATAGGAATCGACTTGATGGCAACGGGTTTGGGTGTTTTTGGTTAATATGCTGACCAGTCATATTAGCAGTTTTTGTGCGTGAATAACTAGAAAGCATAGGCAGATGTGAGTCTGGAGAAGGAGTTGCAAGTTAAATTCAATAGTGCTTTTTAATTCAACTGAAGGACAGCCCAAGCCTGCTCCAAGCTAAATGTCTCACCACTTTCAAATTTTTGCATATGAAATGATTTTAACTTTCCCTTAAAAATCAGTTGCCCTGAAGTCAATTCTAACTTATGGTGATCACATGTGGGTCAGAGTAGAACTGTGCTCCACAGGACTTTCAGGACTGATTTTTCCAAAGTAGATCGCCAGGGCTTTCTTCCAAGGTGCCTCTGGGTAGACTTGAACCCCAAACGTTTGGTTAGCTGCTGAGTATGTTAACCAATTGCACCACCCAGGGACTCTAAAACCAGTTGTTGTTGCATTGATTCTGACTCATGGTGACATCATGTGTTCACCAACTTTCCCTTACCACCTTGGTCACCCACTTTTGGGGTTACTTTGGTTTACCAATGAGCACCTTAAAATGCAGCTTCAGAGTAGAGGAGTAGTGTAGCATGGTGGGTGAGCGTTTGGACTTTGAAGCTAAGTTTTTTAGATTTGATTTCTGGCCTCACCATATACTAGCTTCATGGCTTTATTTCTCTAAATTTCTTCATTTATGAAATGGAAACATTAATAGTCCCCACTTCATAGGATTACTGCAAAAGTTTAGAAAGGTAATAAGTGTTAAACATGCCACTGTAACATTCAGTGTAAACATTCAGCAATTTTTAACGATTTTATTATTGTTATTGTCATAGGGATAAATACTTCTAGCAAGGCCTGAGTGCACGGAATAGGACGGAGCATTTATCTCATGTGTTCTCCATAGCAAACATCTTAGCTTGAGAATACACTTTTAATTTATGAGAAGCCTTATTAACTACTGAGGAGATGTATCTGTCAAACTCCCAAAGTTGTTTTCACACATTGCTGTTAAGACATATTTCCTCCCTCCTACCCTTGCCCAAGTTGGTATTTTGTATTTGAGAAGTTGTTATTTTAGACCCAATCACAGGACCTTACATTTGTCCATTTATATTTTATTTTATTAGACTAAGCAAATTGTTCCAGCCTGTTAAGATCATTTTGAATATTGGATCTGTCATCCAATATACTTCTTATATACATTTTCCCATCTTTTGAAAATCTGTTGAGCTTCCCATGTCTATCTCGGTCTAAGTCATTGGAGAAGTACTGAAAAGGGCAGAACTGAGGATAGAGCCCTACAGTATACTTTTAGCAACTTCAGATGCCACCCAACACTATTGGGTAAAATCACCCCATAGTTATGATCTATCTCAGCCTAGCATTTGTTTGTTCGTTTATTCATTTATTCACGTACTCATCCATGTACCTAATGCAGAGGTCATCAAACTTTTTCTGTAAAGGTAGTAAATATCTTAGGCTTTGCAAACCATATGGTCTATGTTGCAACTACTAAACTCTATAGTGCAAAAACACCCATAAACCAAAACCCAAACCAAACCAAATCGGTTACTCTCAAGTTGATTTTAACTTATGGTGACCCCATGTGTAGACAATATGTAAACAAATGGGTGTGGCTGTGTTCCAATAAAATTGCTTAATTGAAAAAACAGGCTATGAGCCAAATTTGGCCCCTGGGCCGTAGTTTGCCAATCCCTGATCTAATGTATTATTCTTTACACTCTAGCAGTAGTAATGGGTTCAATAACCTTCACCCCTGATTGGGAGAGCACTGGAGAAGAGGCATGTGTAAGAGCCGAGATGATTCATTACACTTCTCCGTCCTACTATTTTCCCTCTTTATCTGTAAAGAAGTTTAATGCTGCTGTCCATTCAGGAAGGGAGAAAGACCCTAGGGCATCCTGAGTCAAGATCCTCCTACTATAGCATCCAAATTCCTGGTACCAAAAGTAAGATCTCCATCTAGCCATGATAGCCTCTGGACACAGATGCTGGCCAGAGATTGCCTAGACCACACGAGGCAGGAAGAAGACCACTGCTTGGAAGGGGTAGGTGGAAGTTAGACATGTCTCTCAGGGGTGGGAAATGCCCAATGAAAATTACCCTGATCCCTGTTTCTGACTCTGGAACAGCTTGTCTCACCATTTTATGATGGAAGAATCCCAATTATTTCATATTTTTGGTTCTTGGATTTCATTTCTTCCTGAATAATATTGTTATCCAACCCACTCCCCTCCCATAAATATTTATATCTATGACTCAATTTCTGGCTATGCTGACTCATACTTGTTTTTCTGAAAATCCATCCCTACTGTTCATGAATACCCATTTCATTTCTCTTGTATCACATCTAGGAGGGTGTCTTAGTTATCTAGTGCTGCCATAACAGAAATACCACAAGTGGATGGTTTTAATGAAGATAAGTTTATTTCCTCACAGTCAAAGTAGGCTAAAAGTCCAAATTCAGGGCATCAGCTCCAGGGGAAGGCTTTTTCTCTCTGTCAGCCTTCTCATCAATGTTGCCCCGGACTAGGAACTTCTCGGCGCAGGGACCCTGGTCCAAAGGATGCGCTCTGCTCCCGGCGCTGCTTTCTTGATGGTATGAGGTCTCCCTGTCTCACTGCTCACTTCTGTCTTTTATATCTCAAGAGATTGCCTCAGGACGCAAGTCAGTCTGGTAGATCAGGTCCTGCCTTACTAACACAACTGCCACCCATCCTCCCTCATTAACATCATAGAGGCAGGTTTACAACATACAGGAAAATCACACAGTACCGGGAATCATGGCGTAGCCAAACTGATACACACATTTTTTGGGGGACATAATTCAAACCATGAAAGAGGGGGATAGAGAGCTCCTGGACGTCGTGCCCTCCATGTCACCATGTCATTCTGCTCTGCCTTTTCAGTTACCCCAAACTCAGATTAGTGAGAGAGGCATGTGTGGATATTGGGCTTGGAATGGGGAAATGAAACAAATGCATGACAGGAATATTGAACTTCTAATGCACTTAATTGCCAAATGATCTTATCTCTCTTTGGATGGGTCCTGGTAGGATTTGTTGCCATGTTAACAATGGTTTTCCTACTGCATTACCTAATGAATAATGCCTGAGCTAATAACCCACCAAAACAACAACGACATAACTCCTTCCACTGTAATTATTATTTTTTTCCTAATGCAGTGGTTTTAATATAAATCTCGGTGTCTCTTTTCTAAGTTCTTGTGTAACTACTTGCTTAAACAGTGGGCCCTGTGAAATCATCATCAATAGCAGCATACCACATGCTAGTGTTTTACTGATTTCTTCCCACTGGATGAGCTTGGGTTTTCAGGCTGTCTTAGGACACTCCTCTTTTCCTCTGACCCTGCAGGTGGTGCCACTGCCACCTCCTCTGCCCCCCTCCCCTTTCCACCCTACCCACCCACCCCCTTAATGTCCCCTACCCTACCCCCTACCTGGAATTGATGGTATTTAGAGAAGCGGGAAGAGGGCCTCAGCTGTGCAAACACAGTGCTTCTGTTTATTTTGGTAGTCTCCGAAATATTTGTTGAGAGTTATTCGAGCAGAAAGGCTGAATGGAGATCATTGCTATGTGTCAAATTAAGGAGTGCTTAATGCCTGCCTAATCTCTTGGTAATTACTGTTGTGGCAGCGGAAGGCTTCAGAGCCTGGTAAGAAAGCTAATGATAGTGAGAGACACGAGGCTGCCCGGGCATCCGTGGCATCGCTGCTCAGCACAATTAGAGGCCTCACTTCGATCAGAGAGACGAAGCCTCTGGCACTTAAGAGAGAAGATCAGCCTTTGCAGGGGAGGGCTCAGACCGGAGCGTGGGGCTGGGTCACTGGACAGGGGACTCCTTCAGCTGGGTGTCACTTTCCTAATGGTGTTCTAAAATGTGACAGCCCTGTGTGTGTGTGTGTGTGTGTGTGCAAAGATGTAGTGCAAGGAAGGAGTCTGACCTCAGGGTGGTTGGGGAAAGTCAGAGGAGCAGAGCGCGTTCACCCTCATTTTCTCATCTTTGTCTTTCTTTGTGTCAGCCTGTCTCTCCTCGTTCCCTGATTGTCTTTAGCTTAATTTTCTTTCTTGCTGAATCTCTACTCCCTCTCTGCGTCTCCCGCTCCGTATCTCTCTTTGTCTTTGCCTGTCTTTTTCAGGACCCCCACCCCTCAATTCTCTCTCTCTTTCACTGTCACTAGATGATATATTTAACAGACATCTACCCCAGTCAAACATGAATTTTTATAGAAGTGGAAAACAGTGATAAAACAGTCAAGGTAGAAGAAACTAAAACCCTTAACAATACCCCCAAACTCTACCTAAACAGAATATAGAAAAATGAGAATATAAAAGGGCCCAACCAGCAAATTCACATAGAAACAAATTGGAAAAAAAAAAGGCTCTGACATACAGATCTATGGTGGAAAGATTGTGGGAAAGCTGTTCTATGTTTCAGAAATCAGTGGCTTTCCATGGAAATACTTTAATATAAATTCCTAATAAAGAACTTGGAACCCAGCTCAAGGTTCATCTGTGGTTTCAGTGATCTGAGGGTGGCCCTTAAGAAGACTCAGTCAATGTGGGTTCTAGTCCCACCTCTACCACCTGTGACTTTGAAGAAACCACTTTATCTAGGTGTTTACTAATTTCCAACATGGGGAAATAGCACTTGGCTGACATGGGCGAAGTAAGAATTAAATGAAATGCTTGAGACTGCTCTGAAAAATATGAAACACTATAAATAAGTCATTCAAACAATTAAGCAAGCCATCAACAGAGATTTATGTGCAATACACAGAAAATTGGGAGGCTTACAGCATGGTATAATTGTTCTGATTGTTTGTTTTTGGCTCAGTTGGGAGTTGTTGCTTGTTAGGGTTGCTCCACTTCTGATCAGAGAGGCCGAGAGAAGATGGAGGTGTCTGCCTTGCTTGCTGTTTCTCCATCCACCTCTGGGATCTCAGGGGACCCAGAGGTTTAGCCAGCACTATGATGTCCCAGGCAAGGAAGCCCTTAGCTTGCAGAAGGAGGGTGTTGGAAGGTTAGGTAGGTTTTAATGGGAGTGTGGAAGGGCCAGAGAAAGGATACAGAGCCTGGATCATTTCTGAAGGGATCTTGAATGTCAAACCAGGAGATGGAGTGTTTTGTCATTCTACACATTTAATATTGTGTCTAGGCTGCCTGTCTGGTCTACCAGAAGAGAAGAGCCACTGAGGTCAACCAGTGGTTGCTGAGAATCTCCATGCTGAGCTGAGAGGAGGGAAGGCAATAAACTGAATTTTCTCTGGGGATGAAAAATAAACATTGTATAATCTAATCAAGAAATAAGGACAGTCTCCTTTTGAAAGGAAATTCTGGACTATCAGTGATAGAAGAGCCCTTTGACGGAATTTCAGAACTCCTAATTTTTAGAGGGTGGGAGAGCTTTGATCTGCTGTCCCCTCACTTCTCCCTCTGATGAGTTCTGGTGCTGAGGGCCTCTCACTGGTGAGAGCAGCTGTGTAGAAATGATGAACATCTTTAGATTTCCAAATAACCAGTTCAGCTTATGTTGTCTTCCCCAAGGACAGGTTTATTTGTAGAGCAGTCTGTCTGAACATCAGCCCCCAAACTAGAAATAGAGTCAACTCAGCAATCTGGTAATTTCAGAGTTTCTCTGATTTCATGACAGAGCAGAGTTTAGCCTCCACCATGGATGGGTGGGGAATTCGGTCTTCCAGAGAAGCAGTAAGGTTGGTCAGGGCCTCTGTCTCTGCTCCTGCGATTTTCTAGGCTCACCCGTATTTCCTGGTGACCACACAATAACTTGGTGTGGATGTGAAGAGGTGATCCTTCCCTGCTAAGAACCTTGTTCTCTCCTTAGCAGAGTGGCGCTGTGGTTGTTGAGGGTGGAGAGAGAAACACCAACTTCCGTCAGCGAGAGGCTGGAAAGGGCATGGGGGTGGTGCTGGTGTTGGGGTGAGAAGGAGGCAAGGGGACATCCATGCTGGAGGACGGAGGGAGAAGACAGCCTACAATAACCTGCTCCAGTCACACAGCTCAGCAAGCAAGAGGTTCATCATTAACTGTCAAACGGCGGTTTTAATCAGCTCTGCTCCTCAGTGGAAGATAGATTTAATATCAAGGCACATTTTCAGAGCCATTAGTTTAATTATGACAGGTGTCTACAAACTGGACGACTCTCCTTTCAGATTTGAGTGACAGCATTTAATTCTCCAGGCCCATGGGGACGCTGGGGTACTTTACCAAAATGAGCCTCCATTAAAAGTCCAAGCGTATTTTTTTTTCCTTTCTCCCCCCCGTTTCTACTTGCGCTCTTCCTCCTCTCTTTCTTCTACTGTACATGTCAAAAGAAGGAAACGGATAGAAAATTGAGCTTCAGTAGAAGAGAAAATAATTTACCTTGCCTATTAGGACTCATCTCGTTGGGGTTCCCAGCAGCCGAGTTCCTGGTCAGGCAAAAGCCTTCATCATTCATCTTGTAACATTTCCATGAGCATTTCTGCACCATGTCTACAGTAATTGCTTGCTGGCGTTTTGTTTTGCTTTTGGCAGAGACTGCTTGGCTCTCCCCTGACTCAAGGGATGGCAGATATGACTGCAGCCATTAGGTGGACAGGGAAAGTGGGCGAGTCTAGGCTGGGGGTAAGTTCAGGAGGGAGGCACCAGAAGGACCTGTTTCCCAGTCTCTAATCTGGTGCTCTGCTACTCTGTTCATTTTCAGGGCTACCATTCTTCCCTCTTTTCCCCTCTCGAGATAGTTCCATGTGCTCTTCTCCCCCACCCGCCACATTCATTGACTGCTGGCCCATGGTGTTGGTCTCTGGCTGGATGATTGTCAGCAGGGCATGTGTAAATGGTTGAGGCAGAGTAGTGCTTTTCAAATGTTGTTTTGTTTCTTAAGCAAGGAGAAGCTAGGAAAATGAAATCTTAGGAATCCCCCCATTAAGATGGGTAAGGTAGAACTCTCTGGTGGAAGCAAGGCCCATGCCCTGGGCCTCGCACTGACACCTAGTGCTCTGGGGTCCTCAGCGATCCAGGCCAAACACCAGGCAGACCGTGGTCTCTGAAGGCTCTTCTAGCTTTGCTATGTCTGGCTGGAACCACATGTAAGGGAATCATCCCCCTCGTTGTTGTTAAACTGCCATCTAGTTGGCCCCTGACTCATGCACGAGGCATCATACTGCAGTGATGAATAGGGTTCTCACTAGCTGATTTGTGGAAGTAGATCACCAGGCCTTTCTTCCTAGTTCATCTTAGTCTGGAAGCTCCGCTGAAACCTGTTCAGCATCATAGCAATATGCAAGCCTCCACTGACAGGCGGGTGGTGGCAACGCTTGAGGTGTATTGGCTGGGAATTGAACCCCGGAAGGCGAGAATTCTACCACTGAACCACCACTGCCCCCCTACCCCCCACATCATCCCTTAGGGACAGCTGATTGGACAGAGAGGAAGCAGTGCAATAGCAGAGTGGTCAGGACATACAAACAAACAAACAAAAAACAAACCCGTTGCCGTCGAGTCAATTCCAACTCACAGTGACCCTATAGGACAGAGTAGAACTGCCCCATATGGTTTCCAGACACAGAAGGGTTAAAATGCCACAACAGGGATCAAATGGCGCTGTACAGGTGGCTGAGGATGTCTAATTTCTTTCTGATTAGTTTACCTCCAAGGTCAGGATGCCTCCTCAGCCTGGGAGGTGCTGTATTTTACCTCCTCAGCTTATGATCTCTCCATGATTCCTTTTGCCTGTTGCATTTCTGCAAACATAATTACCTTGGGAAGGATGGGAGGCAAGAAGGAGGTGTGGTCGGGCCTCACGCCCGCCTGCAGGGCCAGTACAGGGAGACGAGCTTGATGCCTGTCCTGTGTGGTCCTGCCGGAGCTGGCTCCTCTGCTGGTGCACAGTGACCCCTGCTGCATGGCAAGGCTGCTGAGAGAGAGAGAGAAGAGGGAGAGGCTGACCAAAGTCAGGGGGCCTTCCCAAGGAGCTACACTCACCCCTTCCCTTAGCCATCCTGATAAGGCGGGTTCTCCCAGAATGCTGCCTGCTTGTCTGCCATTTTCCTCACACCAAGTGGAGGTCAGAACCCTCTCTCATCATTTCTAAGCAGAAATCAATCTCTGGAGGCCAACAGAGGTAAATACACTTCAGGAAGAGCCTGGTGTGGGTTTCTCAAGGCCAGCCCTTCAAACGGCCGCTTGCCTGGTGTAGCTGCTGAAATCACACTTTGGGAGGTTTGGAATATGGGGGCTCTTTGGTTCTGCTCCCTCAAAAAAGAGAAAGTTTGTGTGAAGGAGAGAGGAAAGGAAGGATAATTGGGGCAAGGATTTGGTGAAATCATGTCCAGTGAGAGCTCTCTCTCTGACCACTTCCCAGCCCACACGCCCCTCCACTGTGGTGAGGCTGCCTTCTGCAAAGTCCCTCACTCTCAGGGGAGAAGATGGCCATTTTGCATGTATTAGTTTGTTCATTCATTCAGTCACAAGCTTAAGCATCAAAAAAGGTAAGTGGATGCTGACTGGCCCATTATGTGGGGAGAGAGTCCTTTTATCTTTTGTGTATTTTTGGCAGGAGGGAGGTTTAAGAGGATAGCCATGGCCTGTTTATCCAGAAAGCTCTGCCTTTCCATCTGAGGAAGCAGTTCTGCCTGACTGTTGGGGATCCCTTCCATCATGGAGTATGATATAGGCAAAATGGCACCACAGGCATTAGTAAAAGCAGAGACCACTTGGCTGACAGACTTTTCATTTCACTCATATTTTACAGAGGGTCCACGAGTGTTTTTCCTTACAAACCTGGAGAATAAAATCCTTCGTCTTGGCATTGGAAGTGAATCCCAAGCTGCACTTGAGGGGTGACATGGTATTGTATGCATATAGTGGGCATTACAGGTGTGTTTCCAGAAATAATGAGTGGTGGAGTGGAATTACCTCATCCCCTTCCTTGCCTCTGGATAGCAGTAGATTGCCCTTGCTCCTTATTTCGGCTAAGTTCTCCCCTTCATAAAACCTTCTTATACCTAGTCCACATAGATTCCTTCTGCACTTAGCACTTGTCTGCTCCACTCTTGAGTGCTTAATTTTTTTTTTTAATTGTGGTAAATATGTATGACAATTTGCCAGTTTAACCATTTTTAAGTGTTCAATTCAATGTTGGCCAGCCATTGTTGTTATTGTTAGTCGCTGTTGAGTTGGCACCCTCATGGCGACCCCACGCACAACAGTATGAAACATTGCCTAGTCCTGCACCATCTTCACAGTCGTTGGTATGTGCAAGTCCATTGTTGTGGCCACTGTGTATTTTGAGTGCCTTCCAACTTAGGAGGCTCATTTTCCAGCACTGTATCTGACAATATTCTATGTGATCCATATGGTTTTTGTTGGCTAATTTTCAGAAGATCGCCAGGCCTGTCTCCCTAGTCTGTCTCAGTCTGGGAGCTCTGCTAAAACCTGTCCACCATGGGTGACCCTGCTGGTATTTGAAATACTGGTACTGTAGCTTCCAACATCACAGTGACATGCAAGCCACCACAGTATGATGAATTAATTGACAGATGGGTAGTGGTGGGCAACCATCACTGATTTCCAAAATGTATTCACCATCTTAAACAGAAACTCAGTACACCTTAAGCAATAATTCCCCATTTTCGCTTACCCCCAGCCCTTGGTAACCTCTAGTCTACTTTCTGCCTCCGTATGTTTGCCTGTTCTAGATTCCATATAAGTGGCATCATAAAATATTTTTCCTTTGGTGTCTGGCTTTTTTCACTTAGTGTGTTTTCAAGGTTCATCCACATTGTAGAATGTATTAAAATTTTATTGCTTTCTACGGCTGAATATTATTCCTTTATATGCATATACCAGGAGCCTGGGTGGCACAAGTGGTTTGCTATTGGTTACTAACCTAAAGGTTGGTGGTTTGAACCCACCCAGCAGGTCTGCTGAAGAAAGGCCTAGCCAACTGCTTCCGTAAAGATTATAGGCAAGAAAAGCCCATGGATTAGGTCTACTCTGTAACACAAGGGGTCACCATGAGTTGGAATCGACTTGAAGGCAACAGGCTTGATTTTTGGTTTATGTATATGCCACGTTGTTTATCCATTCATGTATTAAAGGACACTTAGATTGTTTCCACCTTTTGGTTATTGTGAATAATGCTGCTATGAACATTGATGTACAAGTATCTGTTCGAGTTCTTGTTTTCAATTCTTTGGAATATATACGTAGGAGTGGAATTGCTAGTCATATGATAATTTTATGTTTAACTTTTTGGGGAACTGCCCAGTTGTTTTCCAAAGTTGTTGTGCCATTTTACATTCCCATCAATGATTTATGAGGGCTCCAATTTCTCCACAACCTCACCAACACTTGTTTTTTTCCATTCTGTTTATTATAGCTATCCTAGTAGCTGTGAAGTGTTATGTCATTGTGGTTTTGACTTCCATGCCTTAATGACTAATAATGTTGAGTATCTTTTTATGTGCTTATTGGTGATTTTTTCTTTTTTTTTTTTTTTTTTTTGCGGGGGGTGGGAAGTGTCTATTCAAGTCCTTGGCCCATTTTTTAATTGGGTTCTTTTGTCTTTTTGTTGTTGAGTTGTAGGAGTTCTTTACATATTCTGGGTACTAAACACTTACCAGATTTATGATTTGAAAATATTTTCTTCCATTCTGTGGGTTGTCTCTTCACTCTCTTAATAGTGTCCTTGACACAAAAAAAGTTTTTTATTTTAATGAAGCTCAAGCTATCTATTTTTTCTTTTGTTGCCTCTACTTTTGGTGTCATATTTAAGAAACCATCTCCAAATCCAAGGTCATGAAGTTTTACCCCTATATTTTCTCCTAAGAGTTCTATAGTTTTATCTCCTAAGTTTAGTTCTTCAATCCATTTAGAGTTAATTTTTTTGTCTATGGTGTAATGTAAGGGTCCAGCTTCATTCTTTTACATGTAGATATCCAGTTTTTCAAGCACCATTTGTTGAAGAGACTGTTCTTTCCCCATTGAATGTTCTCGGCACCCTTGTTGGAAATCAATTGACTGTAGATATGAGGGTTTATTTCTGGGTTCTCAATTCACTCTTGATTATTGTAGCTTTGTGGTGCTGTATTTTTATGCAAATAAAGCACGGGTTCTACTTTTTTTTTTGCCAATGTCTCCCTCCCCCACCATGAGGTATTTTCATAAGAGTGCTATGCTAATTTTTTTTACAGTGACATGTAAAAAGTTAGCATGCTTATGAAAATATCTTGGGGAGGGAGGATGTGGTTGGCAAAAACCAGAAAGCATGCATTATTTGTGTAAAAATACGGTAAGTTTTGAAATCAGGAAATATGAGTCCTTCAAGTTCTTGTTTTTCAAGATTGTTTTGGCTATTTGGGGCCCCTTGAAATTCCATATGAATTTTAGGATGGGTTTTTCTATTTCTGCAAAAAAAAAAAAAAAAGTTATTGGAATTTTGATAGGGATTACATTGAATCTATATATAGTTTTGTGTAGTATTGTCATCTTAACAATATTAAGTCTTCTATATTAGTTTGTTAGGACTTCTGTAGGAAAATACCACAAAGTCGGTGGCATTAAACAAAATAAATTTATTGTCTCACAGTTCTTAAGGCTGAGAAATCGAAATCAGTATGTTGGCCATGTTGATTCCTTCTAAGGCTTTGAGGGAAAATCTGTTCCATGCCTCTCTCGTAGCTTTTGGTAGCTGGAGGACTTCTTTGTCTCACAGCTGCAACACAACATGGCATTCTTCCTCTGTCTCTCTGTGTCTGTTCTCTTCTTCCATAGGGACAGCATTCAGTGGGATTAGGACACACCCTACTCTGGTATGACCTCATGTTAACAGATAAAATCATCAAAGGCCCTATTTCCAAACAAGGTCACATTCATAGGTACCAGGAGTTAAGACTTCAACATATTTATTTTGGGGGGACACAATTCAATCTTTAACATCTTCCAATCCATGAATATGAGATGTTTTTCCATTTATTTAGGTTTTAATTGCTTTCAGCGATGTTTTATAGTTTTTAATGTAGTAATCTTACACATCCTTGGCTGAATTTATTTTATTATTTTTGATGATATTATAAATGGAATTGTTTCATTAATTTCTTTTCTTTTTTTTTTTTTGGTTGTCCATTGTTAATGTATTGAAACAACTGATTTTTGTGTATTGGTTTTGTATTCTGCAATTTTGCAGAATTTATTAGCTGTAACAGGTTTTTGTGGATTGTTTTGGTTTTCTGCATATATTATCATGTCATCTGTGAAATCAAATAGTTTTGCTTCTTTCTTTCCAATTTGGATGGAATTTATGTCTTTTTCTTGTTTAATTGCTCTGGCTAGAACTTCTATTCTTATGTTGAATAGAAGGGTGAAAGCAGACATCTTTGACTTATTCCTGATCTTAGAGGAAAGGCTTTTATTCTTTCACCATTGAGTATGATAGTAGCTGTGGGTTTTTCTATATGGCCTTTATCATGTGGAGGAATTTCCCTTCTATTCTTAGTTTTCTGATGGTTTTTAAAATGAAAGGATGTTGGATTTTGCCAAATGATTTTTCTGTATCTACTGGGATGATCATGTTTTTCTCCCCCCTTCGTTCTATTAACATGGTGCATTACATTAATTGATTATCATATGTTGAACTACTCTTCCATTCCGGGGATAAATCCCACTTGATCATAGTGTATAATCTTGATTATTAATATGCTGCTAAATTGGGTTTGCTAGTATTTTGTTAAGGATTTTTATATCTATATTCATAAGGGATATTGGTTTTTAGTTTTCTTTTCTTGTAGTGTCTTTGTCTGGATTTGGTATCAGGATAGTGCTCTCTTTGGGCATATTTAAGACAAGTCTTATCTAGTAAGTCCAACCTCAGGGAAAGTTTCTGTCATTTTTTTTTCTTTTGAACTGGCTATACATATATATATAATACACATACTATTTTTTGTTGAACAATGGACATTTGAATTCTTGAAATCAAATTCTCACCCTTCCCCAGGATTTGCTGTTCTTTATCACTGAAGGTCAGAGTCATCCATTTGTCTAGTGGCTTTACCAAACTATTATTTTGTGTGTAAAGACTATATTCTTTGTCATGTGTGATCATTTAAGTTTCTGTTCCTTTAGTTTGTATTCAGCCAGTGTTTTGACTGAGATTTCCTTGAATCCAGGAGCTAAAAAAAATAATTTAAAAAGCCACCTCTCCCTGTCTTTGTAGATTTACTCTGTGCTGTGGAATGCCTTTAACACTGTACAAGGCCATTTATAACTTTGCCTCATCCTTCACTTTCTACTTGCTCTTAATCTAGATATCAGTGGTGAAAGCTTAGGATTGTCTCAGGTATTTTCTGAGCATGCATCTTCTCTTGGGCATGCATGTGGTTTTCTAAATTTCCCAGTACACATGAGCACTTTTGAATGCCCTAATTCACCAAAGGCACTCTCTCTCTGGCTTTTTCTCCCAGTTTTAGGCATTCTATTGTATATTTCAACTGTAATCTTTTGCCCTAGGTGGCTGCTCATTTTTCATTGGACTTCTAATGTTTTCAACCAATGCTCACCATTTTTTTCACCCTGAATGCATTCTGAATTACACAAAACAAAGATGAGAACCTTCCATCAGTCCTTCTTGTAACCCCAGATGGGTTAGAAAGCATAAGCACAATAATTTGTAAATAAAGTTTGGTCTGCTTCCTCCATAACCAGGGACCAGGGCCGCACATTTGGAATGTGAGGCCATCTTCAAGACTGCTGCCAAGACAGGTAGGGGATGAGACAAGGGCAAGTAAAAAATGCCACAAAGTATTTGTACTATTTTTAAGTTGCATTTTTCTTGATTCAGCATTTGCTTTGTTGCTGTATATCTTTGACTGCTCTCCAGAGTTCAGATGAAGTTGGTTCTGACCATTGCTGCTTGTTTTTCATGTTTTTGTGGCAGGATGAGTGTTTAGAGCTACCTACTACACCATTTTGCTGATGTCACTTGAGCATTTTTGTTTACATAGTCTTGTATTGAGCTCCAATTATTCCTTATGTTAAGTCCTCTTCCCTCAACTACATTGTAAGTGCTGTAAGACTAGGACCAATGTCTTATTTACCCTTCACCTCCCCCAAACTCAGTGGCTCTTAATATGGCTCTTCAGAGAGATTTAAGCATATAGATACAGCTGTTAGATTTAATTGGATCTCATTAGAAATTCTCTTTCAGTGGAGTGTTGTTTACACATCATTTTCAATGTTTTTTTTTTCCTCTGCGTTGCTGGAAGTTCAGTTTAAAATTTTCTAGCATCAATCAGTTTTAAAAAAGAGCTAAGTGCTACCAAGTTGCAGTTCACCAGACAGCACCCACATAATCTAACAATCTAAGGGTTCTAGCTATTTGTAGTACCTAGAATTTACATCTCCTTCTCTCTAGATCTCCCAGAACAGAGGTTTCCAGGAAACTTGAGCAGAGAAGAACTTCTAGTTCCATAAATCTTCTAGACATTGTGGAATGGGATTCATGGTCCCAAGGCCTCTGATGAATATTACAAAACCATCTCTGCATACCTCTCACATCCTGTCTGAGGAAAACCAAGAAAGCTATTGCATTTCTCCATCTTATTGCAGGCCTTGAGAGGAAGCAGTTGCATCTGTTTGTTTGTTTGTTTCCTTTAGACTGTATTGAAAGGAAGTGGTAGTGAGTTTTGTAAATTAGAACCCAGATGAAATATACACTCCATATAACAAATTACACACATAAGATTCAATCCCAAAATATAAAAATTTGGCATTAGTAAAGGGTGTAAGTTGCCACAGTCCAGGAGCTGTTACTCAAGATCTGATACATTATGTGGGTTCAGAATTACTCTATATTTTTTGATATGATAGTAAAGATTCATGGCTTAGATATTATAATATCATATCATATACTTCCAAGTCACTTTACCTTCTAATTAAAACAGACACAACAATGTTCTATAACCAGGCTGTATTATTTCTTCTCTCTAACAAAGCAGATAAAAATAAGCAAATTAAAAAAAATTTAGAGTGATTAGTTTAGTGACTAATTAGCTAAAATTATTATGACCAGCTGCTGAAGTAGCAGCAAGTTGCTCCTAACAAATGCAGAGTATATTCTGCTTGAAGCATTTCAAGTTCTGAATCTGTACAGACATAGAGTGAGGATCATACCGTATTATGATTCATGTGAAAATGGTTAAGTATTTATCCAGATTTTCATGGCTTATGTTTTTTTGAGCCTGAGATCGTTATCATTTCTGGGTTGCTGGTACAACCAGGATAAAATCTCTGTGTTTTTATCACTCACATGCAGAAACTGTGAGCATAACATTGCCTTGGCACCATGGGGAAGTGTGTGATCTGTTAGCCCCAAGACTGTAGATAAAAGGGTCCAGTGGTCAAATAATTTTGGAAAACACTGTATACTGTCATCCACCTCTTGAATTTTATCATTATACACAATTTATTAAAGATCTACAGTATTGGAAACCTGTTTAATTTTGTTTAACCCAGTGTTTTCCAACTAACTGACCAATAAACCTTTTCTTTCTTTCTTTTTTGACATACTACTCACTAATAGAAACATAGCTAATTAACGTCTTTAAAGCCTTGTAACTTTGTGGTTTATGGATATACATTTGATATTTTCAGTGTTCTTAAAAGCTGCACTAATTAGCTCTCCTTCTAGTCTGTTATCTCCTCTTCTTCACTTGAAATTCTAGGTCAAAGACCTCATCCTTCTAGAAGTTCATTCCTCAAATTGCCAGCAAGACCAGACTTTCCCTTTCTTCCAACCCATGAGTATATTGATTATACCAATAGAGATGTTTTACAGGGTCTTGGGTCTGAGAGTCAGGGATCAGTATTGAGGTTGGGATCAAAAGATTATTGAGCTTTTCTCTTACAGTATGAACATAGCCAAATGATAAGGGTAATGACTTTTGAGAGCTGAATGGGGACCATTCATCAGCAACTCATAAGTTTTAAAAATTTTGCTTTGAATGATTGAGAATAGTGTGTAATGGTGGGGCAAACATGCACAGCTGCTGGACTGTCTTGGGTTAATGGACTGGTCCTGCCCAATACTACATGTGTAATTTCACCTAAACTTTGGATACTCAATGTCCTCATGTGCTAATAATATAAACTTCATAGGAATACTTCGAGGTTCCAGTGAGAATGCTGTACATAGCTTTGAAATTTATACACTGTGATTCAGATGTACAAAAAGGTAACTCATTTTCAAAAACTCAACTAAAATTTGTCATGAGCTGTCAGTCTGTCTAAAGTAGATAAATTTTAAAAATTTATTTCACTACATACAGTTATTATTTCCGGTCAGATTCAGGTATTATTATCTTGTGTAATCTCCAGTTCCTTCAGGGGTCGGTGGGAGGAAGCTAAATAGTCTTTCTTCCCCTTATTTTCAGGCAGCCTTTGGGCTCAAGGGTGAACTAACGTAGCACTGTGGTCCAGGGAAGAAGGCTCCTGTGGTCCACAGAAGGAGGCTCCTGTTGCATGTGCTGAGCTCCAGGCTTCTGCTATGGTGTGAGTGAGGTCATCTGTTTCCTGGGCGTCTTTCGGGAATGCACTGCGAGTACCCTTGGACCTTGCTTATCATTGTCTCTAGTTTCAAAATGTTTGTCCTCTTCAGCCTCCTACTTCCAACTCCAGGTCTCTTGCAGACCATTATTCCTTTCAGCACTTCTACTTTTATCCACTAGGGCTCAAGAAAACATCTGGGTCTCCCACATGCCTTGTATGATGGCAGGAGTGCTCTGCAAGTCCCATTCACCTGGACCACTCCGTCTGCCAAGACTGCTCTGAAGCCTCTGTGTCAGGCTGGACATTTGAGGACATGAAGCCCCAACCCAGATGCCCCTGGGTTGTTACAGGTGTTTTCTAGTGGCAGAGAACATAGTTCATGCTGTCTGGTTTAAATAGAAAATTGTTTATTAAATGATAATTAGGCTACAGAGTCCCTGGGCCATTCAGAGAACTGAACTTGGATGCAGTCAGGAACAGAACAACTAGAAAATATTCAGCCATGTTACAAGACTGTTCTACCAAAACAGCCCTCGTGCAAATTGACACCTGTGACACTGGAAACTAGACACAAGAAACCCCTTCACAGCTGCCTCAGAAGACCTAGTGACCTCTGCTGCTGGGATGACCAGGCAATCTGACAATCCAAACTCTCAGAGTCCAACTCTTGCCTCACATTTTATTCTCTCTCTCTGTCATATGAGGGTGCAACTGTTTTGGCAGAACCTAAGCCACATCTGTAAGGAGTCTGGGAAATGTAGGATTTTTTTAGCTTTTCAGCCTTGGCAATTCTGGACAGTACCCAAGAAAGGGGTTGGAATGGGAAATGAGATAGACAATCCACAGTATATGCAAACCTCTGTAATCCTATCTGAAGGTCTATTGGTGCTTTCATGCCATCTTGTTTCTCCTTTTCCCTAACCCAATCCTTCTTGTAGATCCAGAGAGGTTTGAACCCTAGATCTTTTCCTCTCCAATCCTTTCCCTTTCTTGCTAGAGTTTATGTTTATTTTTCCAATTGCAGGGATACTGCCCTGACATCATTTCCTCTATTCTCTCTACATCATGCCTTACAATAAAAGTCTATGCTTTGCATATAAAGGAAAACTTCTTTGATTAAACAAACAAAAGAAAATTATCCTATCACTCACCAAAGCAAGGTTTTTAAGAAAAAAATCTCACTATGGGCTTAAGAAAATACACAACTACTTTGAAACCAAAGCTGATCCATGATATCTGGAGTAGAGAATGCCATTTGGTCAATGAGTAGGGAGGTGTGGTAGACACTGGCCAGAACTGCACTAGTGCTTTTCTTCTTCCTGGGCACACAGGAAGACTGCATCTTCCAGTCTTTTCTGAAGGTGGGTAGGATCCATGTGACCGTGTTCTGGCCAACAGAATGTGCATGAAAATGATGTACACCACTTCCTTCAGGCCTGGAGATAAAGCACCCCATTTTTCCTCCTTTTTTTTTTTTTTTTTCTTGTTGACTGACTGAATGCAGAGGTTCCAGTGGAGGACTTTGAGTTTACTTATTGCATCAGTAATTATAATTACTCTGAGTATACGGGAAGTACAGTGAAACATGGTTTATTGGTAATGAGGTTTTTTTCCCCCTGTATTACAATTAGAGAGTTCTAACATAGTGTAAGGTAAAAAGCAGGAACTCAATAATCATTAATTCCACTTTATAAGACTTAGATCAATGACAAGAACTTGATACTAAAAGGGATAACTTTCAGGTACCTAATCAAACTCATTCATTTGAAATTAAAGCAATCAGGATCAAGAAGACAAAATGAGCACTTGTACATACCTACCTTTTTACCCGATTCTTTAAAATGATACAAAAGATCTCTCTCTCTCTTTCTCTTTCTCCATGTGTCCATAAGACTTCTGGAAAACAAGAGAGGGTTCCATTAGCAGACTAAAAATTGTGAAGAATTCTTAGAAGATACAGAGCAGCCACGTGGGATTGAAAGGAAAGACTAAAATACTGCCCAAAGCACTTACAAGAGAAATTACTGAAAGATGAGAGCAGATACCGAGAAAATTCAAGGCCAGAATGAATAAATGCAAAGGATAGGTGGGATTTGGGACAGTCAGTAGCCAGGGGTATTAGTTAAAGTAGTTCATTTAAAATAATGGGACCATTTGTCTTTCCCATTGGAAATTAACCTCCCTTCTTTCACCTCTCTAGTGGCAGCTTTTGACACTAGGGTAAATCCCGAGATCCTCAATCTAAATAAAATGAGCTGCATTGGCGGTGACTCCCAATTTGTACAGCAGAACTGAGGGGGAAAGAGAGGGAAGTCAGAGATAATCGTAGACCTCCACATCAGCCATGGAGGGGTGGCAAAGAAAAGGCAGCAATTTCCAGAAAGGAATTAAAATCTACCACCAGCGCACAGTCCTCTGATATTTTGGAGGTTTGAGTAGGTCCTTAGCTTTTTGACTTCTTGGTCTTTGTACACTAAATTGAAGCTAGTCAATGTACATGGTGATCACCTACACAGACCCTCACTGAGAAAACAGAGATAATATTAACATTTTAATATATTTGCTTATATATCTCATTATGTATATATGATGAAATTATTCTTATGCTAAATATCCAGAATTCTACTTTTTTATATTACTATGTGCTTTGTATGTATTTTTCATATTATTAAGTATTCTTAGAAACATTATTTTTAATGGTGACATAATAATCCATCTGAGGCATATAACAATTTATTTAAAGTCTTTTATTTGGGGAATTTAAGTAACTCTTTTTATTAATATAAGTAATGCTATGATGAACATCTTTGTGTACATACCATTGTGTCTGTATCTGATTTGTTTAAGAGACTTTCTTACAGTATTTATACCAATAATAAATTAGGGATATTTCTGAGGCCAAATACTTTTTAGAAATGTATCAGTAGATACTTCCACCAGAAGTGTATAAAATGCACATCTTACTGCACCTTCATTATTCATTCATTAAACAAAAGCTCTCTAAGAAGGACATTGTGAATGGGATCTTAAAGTGAAAGGAAAAAGAGCAGATGGAAATTCATTTTCTTAAAGTGATCACTGAAATTCCAAATTTCTTTAAATATATTCAGCTTATAGTGTTTTTTTGAACACGAACTTTAAAAGAGTGTTCTGGTGTGTGTGGAGGAATCTAGATTTATTTATCAAAGATGTTTTAAACATCTTTTTAAAGTTAATTCACAAAAATTAGAGTCATCAATAAATAAGTTTGTGAAATTTCTTATTATAAGGGCAAGAGTAATTTGAGAAGTAGTTTGTTTTAGCTGCCTTGTCTGCAAGATTGTTTCTCTTAATTTTGTAATTAGTACGGGTCCAGCCCAGTTGCCTGGTAACAGAAGCAGAATTTCCTATTTTAATTTTCCCTTTTATTGAAGCTACTAGATTATCTTGGTGAGGAAAGTTATCAGAGAATTCCAGAGAGGGCTTCTAAGGTCTTTTCAAGGCTGCTTTAACATAATAATCTTGAAGGGCTTTTTACTCTTTCTTGTGCTTCACACTGGGTGTTCTTAGCACTGGGGGATGCAGAAAGCTGTTATATGGGAGTCTGAATTTTCCTAGTCTTGTGCGCCTTCTATTTCTTATTTCTTTAAGGCTCAAATCAGATCTTTCATTTTCAAATTAGAAGGACTTCCCTCTGCCTGATTAGCTTATGGACTAGTTGGTATAAGTCAGGGAGTCCAGGCTAGTAAGTTTTAAGAGGGATCTTAAATTCTTCATGATAGTTGGCATTTTTGTTTAACCAGCTTTAAATTGCTCACAAACAAAGAGACAAACAAAAAAAATAATTAAAATAGGCATACTTGCAAGAAGTATTAACCTACACATGTTAGCAAAAACCTAAATATGCACTAAACCTCAGTGTGCATCAAAACCTTAATGTGCTCTGAAACCTATTAGTGCACTTGAGAAGAAGAAAGTATGAGTTCAATCTTAATGGGCTGGAACCTAGATCTTCCTGAAGTTAACTAGTGCTCATAAGACTTGGGAGAACCATGGTAACAGCCACACCAAACTAAATTTGGCATCAAACTTGTCAAAAATATTCAGAGAGTGAACTGAAAAAGAAAGTGCAAAAGAGAATATATTAGTCTTTCAGTCTCTCAGAATCAAAGAAATGCTTAGCAAGAGACTCTGAGATACTTTGACAATGACTGCATGGAACTTATGCCAAATTTTAATTACAAAGAGAAATAAAGACAAAATCCTAGGAGAAAAACAAATACAACAATAAAACTCAGGAAGCTTCTATGCAAATAAGGCAGAGTTTTGGACCCAAGAGGTTATTTACCTTGCCTCAATTCCTGAACCTGCTGTGGAGATGGAAGGCTTAAAATGACACAGCTGACCTGAAGTCTGAATCCTTAGCATCTTGGGAATTGCAGAAGCCAATTCACTTTAGGATCCCAATGCTGCCACCAGAAATGTCATAGGAGAAGCAGTAAACCAACCTTACAGTCTGTTAAAACTGAAAGTAAAGGGTTTTATTGAGGCAAAAAGCAACTGCAATTGTGGTAGCATAAAACAGTTGTGGTTGGAGGTAGCACAAGGAGTGCTCTGAAGTCCTGAAAGAGAAAGGGGTTTTTATATAGGAGGGCTGGGGGTTACACATGAGTCTCAAGTAACCTTTTCACAATGTCACTTAATCATAGAGTTTCTGGGGGCAAACTGCATAAGCAATTCCCTACAAACAATCTTGTACAAACATTTTTCTGGGGGGACATTCTTGTCATTCACTTCCTGGAACATTCTTATCATTTGCTTAACCATAAACTACAACTTTGTTATACTTTAGTTCTGAATATTCTTTCTGAGAACAGAATATTTTTATGAATTGTAAGTAAGCATAAGCACATACTTGCTTATTCAAGGGGTGGTGGTGCACATATTCTGAAAGCAAAAGCAGGGATTTAGGGCAAAGGAAATTTGATTCACATTTGTGTCAGTCATTTAGTCATACCAGGCACCTCAGTTTTAAGGTGCCCTTACACAGTAGTAAATAAGTTTAATAAGTATTACATATATATGTGATCTTCTAAGTGTCACTAATCTATCTTTGATCCTTGAACTAATTACATACTCTTTAAATGACTATAGCTTTATGATTTGTTTTAATATTTGATAGGGTTTATTTCTCCTCATTACTCTTCTACAAAATTTTTAGTTATTTTAAATCATTTATTCTTTCAGATGAACTTCAGGATCACTTTGTCAAGAAAATTGGTATGATGTTCAGCAATTTTACTATTAAAATCCTTTTTGTCCATATTAATATTTTATATTCTTCATCCATCATAGGCTGATGTGTGTGTACATGTCTTAACATTTCCCAGTAACATTGGGTTTCTATTCATTTATGCTGGTAATTCTAATAGATTTTTGTTCTAATTTGCATAATGTGATTTTTTTTAAATTTGGGATGCAAAATTTTGTCACTTTATTATTTCATTATGTCTTATAAACTGAGTCTCTAGAGTTCAGATTTCTGTTCCACATGATACAGAGCTTTTGCTTTTTTATTTTTTAATCTAGGTACACTAGGATCCAGATTAACTGTGTAGTAGGTGAGGCAACTTTCCATTGCACCCTCAAATTCCTTAAAATGTCTTCTTTGCTATATCAAAGAATTCATTGAATGATACAACCTTAAGTTTATTTTGTTGCTCAAATCAATTGACAGTCTTTTCCTTCAAATTGGATAACTTTTCATTTTTATAATCATAGTTTTTCCTCATCCTATTATCTATCTTGTTTTACATTCTTTGGGTTTGTGCTTTTCTTTTCATTTTTATATGGTAGTTTTTCCTTATTCTATTGTCTAGTTTAATGCTTTTTGTTTCGTGCTGCCGTGCTAATTTCTTTTGCTATATAACTGTGTTTTAGTTTTTTGTTTTTAATTTTAGTAATTCAGAAGCCTGTGGAAGGCAAAAATTATTTCCTGATATCTACTAGGCATGCTATGGATCATGCCAGGAATGAACAGGAGAGATGTATTTAATAGAAGTGAGATCATGGTGTTTAATTTCACTTCTCACAAATATCCTTGAATTCTCAACAGTGTCTAAAATTAGAGGTGGGATTCAATTATAAGATTTATTGGTTGTGGTCTTTTTCAAAAGTAGTAGAGTTCTCAGCTGGATAGATGCTTGCATTTGATGAGGAAGTTCACCCAGCAGATAGCAGGAGAGTAACGGGACAGTCGATCCTACTATGCCCAGGGGCCACATGAGGAGTACCTGTATTTTGGGGGTAGAGTAAAATTGTCCATTGAGAGGTAGAACTTATGTCAAGGGAGGTAAATTGTCCAACTAAATGGGAATAGAGCATACACATATAATGTAACTCTTAAGAAGTTAATTTGGGCACTTTTCCTAGAACAACCTTTAGAATCAATTACTGTAGATAGAAGACTCCACTATTTGCTGTTTTGCAAGATTTTCTGGATGAATCAGTAAATTACATCAAGGGAGGCAAATTGTCCAACTAAATGGGAATAGAGCATGCACATGTAATCTAACTCTTAAGAAGTTAATCTGGGGACTTTTCATAGAACAACCTTTAAAATCAATTACTGTAGATAGAAGTCACCACTATTTGCTGTTTGCAAAATTTTCTGGGTGAATCAGTAAAATGCCTACTTTATATAGCCCTCTGTGAATTCTGTAATTATGCAAACTTTTTGTGTGTACGCTACTTCTTCATATTCTCTACACTGATTCCTATTTTTTTAAGACAATCTTTGGTATTGGTTGTTTTTAATTTAATCAAACACACATTTAAACTTGCATCTCTCTAATTATCAGAGTTAAAAATATCTTCTGACTCCTTCTAGTATAATAAATAATTTAGTGCTTTATTTCCTTTGCCCTCTCCTACTTTCCCATATGTGTTACTTTATTGTTATTCATATAAATCTATGTCAATAGTAGTTTGTACATTTTCAATTAAAAATTGAAACCAAATTTACAAGTTATTTTTATACTATGTAATTGGTTTTAATATTTTCCTGGAAATCACTCAGTCTATAATTTTTCTATTTCTTAATGCTTTATTTTGAGTCATCTCTCAGTCAACTTAATTTTTAGATAGTTTTATCAGTCTATGTAACTTGTATATTCCCCCAAATAAAGGTATATTTTGGACTTAGTATGAGTAACAGCTAAATTGAATATAGAATTCTTGTTCCATATACTGTTTTCTTCAAGATTACATGGATATAACTCCTTTTTTTTGTTGTTTATTTCATACCTGGAGAGAAAAATCTTAAATCAATCCTTTTTCTCCTTGAAATTTTATAGGAATTTTTATTTTTGAAATGCAACTTTTATATGATTTTTTTCCCCCATTTTAAGTCAGTGAGCTCTTCTGTTTTGTAGACATTGATTTTCAGCTCTATTTTACCTTTGGTTGCTGCTTCTTTTCTTATTATTTTAGTTCTCCTCCTTTCCCCCACAATACTTCTGGTTGGATTTCTTTTCTTTTTCTTCCACAGCTATCATTTTCTCTCTTGTTCTCATCTCTTTTCTTTTATTATGGGCACATTTCTTCATTTAGCATCAACGATTCCTTTTTCTGAAATGCTCATTCTGCTCTTTACTGAGTCCAGTGTGCATTTGAATTTTATTATCGAAATTTGTTTTATTTCTTTACATTCTCTTTTTATTTTTATCATTTAAAGACTTTCATATCTTATTTTTGTCCATTCTCTTTTCAAGTCTACTTTGCCTTATTTTATAGAGGTCATGCCCTCCTGCATCACTTTCAGATTACCATGCTAATGATTTCTAAATTTTAAATTTATTTAATCATGTGAAAAATCATTTTCAGTTGTATGTTCTGTCTTTGCATATTCCAAATATTGCTACTTTCCCCCCTCATGCTCTACTGTTTTTGCTTTGGGGCACTACATGTTTATTTGCTTTGTCTTTACTCATTATTAAAAGGAGTGTAGACTCCATCCAGGTTCAAAGTTGACCAATAGATAATGTCTTTAGGCTCACATGGTGTCTTAGTAAGGGTTCTCTAGAGAAACAGAATCAGTGAGAGAGAGATTTACTTCAAGGAATTGGCTCACACAATTGCCGGGGACTGGCAAGTCCAAAATCTGTAGGTCAGGTGACAGGCTGGAGACTCCTGTAGGCTTGCATCACAAGCTCCATAGATCAGGAGATGGGAAGATTGAGGTGAGAGTGCTGCCGAAATATCTTTTTATAGTCTGGATGCAGAAAACACCCCAGTGAAATCCCCTTTTTGCTCCCAAAGCCCACAACTGATGATTGATTACATTAGTTTACTTTATAGAAGATATTCTGCTTTACCCAAAGCCAACTGATTTAATCACATGTAAATAGTCCATAAGAGCAACCAGACTAGTGTCTGGCCAAACAACTGGCAACCATAGCCTAGCCAAGTTGACACACAAAACCAATCACTGTACGTGGGCACTGAAAGTTTCTCATTTTCAGAGGCAGATTGGCTTACTACTTAAGAGGACAGACTCCAGAGTCATGTATTTGGCTTTGAATCTTTGCTCCAACACTTATCGTGTGATCTTGGGCAAGTTTTTTTTTTTTTTAATTAATTATTTCTGTGCCACAGTTTTCCCATGTATAAAATAGAGGTGATAAAGAAATAGTACTTAACTTAAAAGATTTTATGCAGATTAATTGTGCTATTATATGTAAAAGTCATAGAAAAATACCTGGCACATAATATATGCTGCATAAGTGTTCACTTTTGTTATTGCCATTTAACCTATATAAGCAGTACCCTTCTGTCAGTTTGTTGTACCGTGATGGCTTGTATGTTGCTATGATGCTGGAAGCTTTGCCATTGGTATTTCAAATACCAGCAGGATTATCCATGGTGGATAGGTTTCAGTGAAGCTTCCAGAGGAAGACAGACTAGGAAGAAAAGCCTGGTGATCTACTTCCTGAAATTAACCAATGAATACCCTATAGATCACAGAATATTATCCGAGACTTCGACTTAGTTACTTTGAGTGTCTTATCAGGAGGAACCAGTCACTGGAGAAGGACATCATGTTTGGTAAAGTGGAAAGCCAGTGAAGGTGAGGGAAACCCTCAATGAGATGGATTGACATAGTAGCCAAAACAATGGACTTAAACATACCAATGATCATGAAGATGGCACAGGACCAGACAATGTTTTGTTCCATTATACATGAGCTCTCCACAAGTCAGATCCGACTCATTGCCACTAACAACTTGAATATCCATCTGTTGTACCCAGTGTCAAATTGAATGTTCAATTCTTAAAATGTTGTACTCCAAGGTAGGTCTGCTTCCCAAGGGAGTTCTTTTTCTCCTTTATGAGATTTTATGACTGGATTGGAAATTCAGATGCTATTTGTGGCTCTTTGGTGAAATACATAAAACAAATAAATGCCAACAGCATCCATTCCTCCCAGCATCTTTAACAGACTCTATCTGCTTCCTATTGTATTGTGACCTGGAAGTGGTCTATGACAGGATGAGAGAAAGAAGAAGAAAGGAGTGGATCCACAGATGGCGTCCATACAGTTTAGGGATGGCCCCTGCTACTCTGGTTGGTGTCACGCCTGCATTCTGAAATCTAGCGGAGAATGTTAAAGTCTATTTAAGCCCTTCCCTGTCTTAGAGTATAGAGAATAAAATTATGTGATCAATTATTTCTCAATTAGTCCATGCTAACAATGCAGCCAGTAGCAATTCTGCATAGCCTTTGACAGAGGGTCTTCTCTTACACTGAATTCATTGTACTGTTTTCAGCTTTTTTCTTTTTGTGTATC
This sequence comes from Trichechus manatus latirostris, assembly GCF_000243295.1. Taxonomy (NCBI): domain Eukaryota; kingdom Metazoa; phylum Chordata; class Mammalia; order Sirenia; family Trichechidae; genus Trichechus; species Trichechus manatus. The sequence continues at coordinate 7,834,331 of NW_004444045.1, read as the reverse complement.
TTTAGTTGAGAAAAAGTATAGGCATATCTTTGTTTCATTTATTCACTCAACACAATTTATCTATTGTACTTGCCATGGTGTTAATTCTAAAGTCCCTTTCATAGTAATATGTAATATAGACTATGTGTTCACAACTTGTACCAGATTCAAACCTACAGTATCTGGAAAGGCAGAGCTTTTGAGTATCATTTTAAAATATCATACCCCAACTTGTCTCATGCCTTTCAAAATGGGGTGTTTCTCCATCTGTGGCAGCATGCACACTGTCCTCTGCCTTTGGGTTGGCTCACTGGAGATGTTGGGAAAACACTTGTCGGAGATGATGGGAAGCCACTGAAGGATTTTTCAGAGACATTATGTGAGAAGTAAAGGGGAACACACCTGGAGGCAGGGGGACTCATGGAAGACACCTATAGTAGCTCATGATGGGAGTTAATGAAACCTGAAATAGCATGGTGGCATTGAAAAGAAGAGGAAGAAGAGTTTTGAAGAAAGATTTAGGAGGCAGAATTGATGGCTTGGGAGCTGATTATCTGTTAAGAAATGAAAGAAAACAGGGGATTGGGGGATATAAAATGATTCCCAGGTTTATGGCTTATGCAGCTGGCAGAATGTTGGCAGCATTACTTGAGATAGAGAATTTGGGAGGAAGAGAGGCTGTGTACCTGCAGAAGAGGAGGCCAAGTGGCCAAGTCTCAGAGCTCTGGCCAGATCTCTAAGAAGAGGGCTGAGGTCTGCTTCAGAATGCTTGTTCAGTGTTCTTTTTGTTAATATTTAAAGATATAGGAAAACATATTTCTCTTATTACAATGATTACCCTGAGACCACTGATTACATGAGAAAATTTGTCTCTGAGTAAGCTGCTTCCAGCAACAATTATTTGTTCTGAAATCACAGAGTCCTTGTCATACTTGCGAAACTATCTCTTCCGTCATCAAGTTACCTTCCCATTCCTGTCCAGGAATGTAATCTTTCACATGTGGTATCTTGTGATTGTTATCAATTTCCATGACCTTTACATGATGTATCAAGAAAGCAATGTGACCAAAAAAAAAAAAAAAAAAAGAAAATGCACTGAAAGTCGACATAATCAGGATTTTGAGACTAAAGGAGGGATTCTGAAACCTTTGCAGCAAGAGCCAGGGTTGATGAAAATGAGGGAATGTTGGAGGCTCAGATGAAGAAGTCCTTTCACTCCGTAGAGGACACTACCCTTCACTGTTTATAGCTTCTGAGATGGAGAAGTGAAGTGGACAGAACGTTAGGAAGCAGGAGGCAGGCTATTCCTACTTAGCGAAGTAGTTTCAGGTGAGACTTCTCAGTCAAGTCCAGTGGTGGAAGGAATACTGGCTGGGAGTAAAAGACATGGGTCTGGCCCATGATCTCTGCCACTAGCAGGCTGTTTAGTCACTTCCCTATTTTGGCTTCAGTTTCCTTATTTGTCATGGGATGGGTTACTCACAGTTCTAAAGCACAAAGGGTGTCCAATTCTGTGTGCCTTGTTGTGAACCTAATGAGAATAACAGAGAAAAGTACTGATGATAAATAAAGCATTACTGCTTTTCAAACTAGGCACAAGTAAATGTTTTCTTCAGAGCCAGACTCAGCAAGAGGAATTATTAGACCCAGCCTCAGCATAATGGTATTCTGATGTCCATTTGGCTAGAATCTGATTAACTTCTCATCGTGCACATATCACCTGAGAACAATAAGAATCTATATCTTCAGTCATTAAGCGGCTTCCCCCTGCCAGCTTCCCAAAAGAAAGCTTGGAGCAGTTAGTATTCCTTTCTGTACTCATGGTACCACTTTAATGTGAATTATCACCATGTACCACTCATAGCCACCTCTGGGATGAAATGAGTTGAAGGTTATCAACCCAGCCACCAGAGAGGGGTATTACCAACAATCAGTTGGAAAAAGGAAGCTTCTGAAAAATAATTTAGATTGAGTTTACCCCCTTCCAGGGTGTTTGGATTGAATTGTGTCCCTCCAAAATGTGTTGTAAAACCTAAACCCTATGCCCTGGTGGCATAGTGGTTAAGTGATATGGCTGCTAACCAAAAGATCGGCAGTTCAAATCCACCAGCTGCTCTTTGGAAACCCTAGGGGCAGTTCTACTTTGTCCTCTAGGGTCACTATGGGTCGGAACTGACTCAATGGCAACTGGTTTGGTTTTTTCTTTTCTTTTTTTTTTAATACCTATGGATGTAATCCCGTTTGGGAATAGGGTTTTCTGTGTTATGTTAATGAAGCTGTATCAATGTAGGGTGCATTTTACACCTAATGATTTTTGAGATACAGAAAGAGCAGACTAGGCACAGAGGCAAGCAAGCATAAAGGGAGGGGAAGACACTTGCCATGTGGAGATCGCCAAGGAATCAGGGACTGCCAGGTCTATGGTAACTGAAAGAGATCTTCCCCCAGAGATGACAGAGAGAGAGCCTTCCTCTACAGCCAGTGCCCTGAATTCAGACTTCTGTCCTCTTCAACTCTGAGAAAATAAATTTATGTTCTTTAAAACCACCCACTTGTGGTATATCTGTTACAGCAGCACTAAGAAATTAAAATATAGGGTATTAGACATATCCCAACAGGAGACTGATGAATTGCCTGATGACTCAATGCCCAGTAAACCACACCCTTCAGCCTGGTAATGGAGTGACTGTTACTGTTACTAACACCGGAAAAAAACATTATATTGGATCTTCGTACAGAAGACACTGTAATTTAACATCCTCAGCAACAACCCTAAAGTGGATATGATGAAAAAGGTCAAAGGGAATTTCTTCCCAATACCCATCAAGTTAAGCTGCTGGTGTCATCCCAAAGTACAAATCAGTATAAGAATTTTATAAGTGCCAACACACAATGGTCCTGAGAAGATAAACTGTTGGTTTGTCTGTATCCAAGGGTAATGAGCAGTTTGCATCCCTTTCTGTCTTTTGCCAGTACTAGATTTATCACAAAAAGATCAGTCCCAAGAGAATTTTAAAAAATTGAGGTGAATTCTCCCTGGCAGCAATCGCAATCCTGTAGTCTAGTGTATCATTAAGAGTGCCTTTGGCTGCAAGTAACAAGAATCCCTTTTAGCAGTGGCTTTATTACACAAGCACAATTTTTACCTAACAGGAATTTCCAAAGACAGCTGCCTCATAGTCCACTCAGCAGTTTAAGTTTGTCATTAATAATTTAGGCTCCTTCCATGTTTCTGCTCTGCCATCCTGAGGATATTGGCTTTCTGTTTTTATGTTTATGGTCTTGTGGTTGCAATATGGCTGTGGCGGTGCCAAGTGTCCCGAACATATTCAAAAACAACTACTAGTATGAATCAGGGTAACACATTTTCTCCTCATAAGGCTTAAAAAAATTTTTTTTTTTTTTAGATCTAGAAAGCTCTGCCATTCCTAAAATCCCTAGTAGACATCCCATTTCTTCGTCCAGTACTGGAACATGGGGCCACCCCTGGAAGCCCGGAAAGGGCAGAGGAGAAGATTCTTCAAGAGTGGCTTCAGGGTAACCAAACAGTAGTATCTGCCTCCCCCAGTGCAGTGCCATCACCTTGCTTGAAGGAGGCCTCTTTTGTTTTCCAGGGATACAAAGACCTTCAGAGGAAGAGTAACAAACTGTATAGCTGCCTTGGACAAAAATCTATTCAGGCTTAAAATGCAAGCGCATTAGCTGCTCAGAGCCATCACCAAGGAGAGATAAAATACGTCTGCTCTCTCAAAACCTGGGAGATGCTTGCAGTGTGATTATTTTTTTGGCTGGGAAAACTGCTTAGCCAACAGAAAAAGGAAGGTACCTGAACATTTATGAGTCGGCTTTTCAAAGACAGCGACCCATCTTCCTTTTCACTCCTCCCTCCTCCCTGTAAAGGAACACTTAGTAAAACTAAATAAATTATCAGCCCAGCCATGAAGAAATGCTCTTACAGGGTAATGCAGGAGAGTCTCAAAGCCATAAAAGCAATCTTCGGAGCTCAAGTCATCAACAGGGAAGAAGTGAGGCGGGGAGTACTCCGGAGGGAGCCGAGCTGAAAGAAGTGAGCACTGAGCTGCCCTCTTCACCTTGCTGCTCTGGGGGCTGGAACTGATGAGACCTGGGGCTGCTCTGTGCTGACCCAAAGGACAGAGTGGCCAAACTGTTATCTTTGAAGCTGCTCAGGGTCATGCTATTGCTGAGCTAGAACAAAAGCACTTGATGTAGTGAGCTGAGGCGGGGAGTTGGAGCCAAGAGACCTGGCTTGAAGGCCTTGGTCTGTCATTTTCTCACTGGTTGATCCCCGGTGGGTTGGTTCAATGCTCTGAACTTCCCTTTATCTGGAAAACAAACAAACAAACAATACCCATTGCCGTTGAGTCAATTTTGACTCACGGTGACCCCACGAGTTACAGAGTAGAACTGCTCCACTGGGTTTTATGGAAGCAGATCGACAGACCTGTCTTCTGCAGCACCGCTGGATGAGTTTGAACCACCAACTTCTGGTTAGCAGTCGGGTATGAACAGTTTGTGCCACCCAGGGATCTTCATCTGGAAAATAGGGATGATAATAACATTCATCTCCTAGGGTTCTTGAAAAAAGCAAGCAAGAGGGGTAGGTGAAGGTGCTTTGTAAACTCTTGCACTCCGTACAAATGTTAGATGTCATTACGCCATGTGGCCCAGCCTTCTCATTTAGCGCATGAGGAATCTGAGGCCAAGAGGCTAAGGGATGACCCCAAGGTCCTCCAATTCTCATAGTCAGACAGACAAGCACTCCATTCTGTTTTTGAGCATAGCGCTGTCTCGCCAGAAAGGCAGCCTGTGGCATCTGAGAAAAGTAGACAAGGACTCTCCTGCACAACTCTTGCTACACTAGAAAAGAAATTCAACTTCTTTCTCTGCAAAAAGTGACAGGACAGGACACTTACTGTGCTAATTAGCCACCCTCTCCTCCTGAGATTTGTACAGCCAGGGGTTTTCAAGAATAAACAATCAAAACATGACTTGTACCCATGGAAGTCCAGACCCAAGGCTTGCTGAATTACCAGGAGAATCTATACTATGTGCTTAAGATGAAAATATTTCTGTGAGGGTGGAATCTTTAAGAAATGTTATTTCTATTTTGTTAATAAAATTATGTTTATGTCATAGTTGGCATATTTTGTCCCCTTTTTGACTGGAAAAAAAAAAGAATTAAAAATATTCTCTAACTCTCCCAAGGGCAACTGGGCCAGACACACTGAGCCCTTAGGTTTCTTGGTGACCTTTGCCAGCCCCAGGGGGATGAGGTGTGAAGTGCTAATGGTCCTCATGGACCCGCAGGCTTCCTGCAGAAGCAATGTCGACCCTGCTCTGGTCAGCAGAAAACTGGGGCTTGAGGCCCATTCAGACCTTGGAAAGAACTTGCTCCTTTGTGCAAGGCTGAACAGTTTCCTGTTTGCTGGTAATGCAGAGCAGTGGGGGCAAGCTTCCTCAGCCTGGAGGCTGAGGGTATAGCTTCATCCTGGCGTGGACAGGGTGGGAGTAATAGATGTCAGTGTACGCATTACACAAGACATTGCTTGTTGCTACTGACTTGGTATTTATTTTAACATCAGCTTTTTCATTTGTCTTCGACTGTTAGGGAAACACGCAAACACACACACACACACACACACACACACACACACACACACACACACACAAAGCAAATCTCCTTGTAAGGAGAAAAGCTAGGTATGTTAGAGTTTCCTTCTGAAGAGGAAAAAAAAAATACCACAAACTCCTCACAGTATGATTTCATAGGCCATGCTAATTATTTTTTAGGGCGAGCATAATAAAACCCAGGTGATTTGCCTTCAGCAGTTTCTCCTTATCTTCACACAGCTCTGGATCATTTACCCACATGGCAAGCAATTACCATGAGCCCCGCAGTTTTTACCAGACATTCTTTGTCGGAAACCCTGCTAGAGTACACGAAGGTTAATATGCTTTTGCACTACAAAATCTGGGCATTATCTTGTGTATTGTAAGAGATGTCTGTGACACGTTGAAATCCGACGATTTACAAGATCAGCAAAACAGAAGGGTTTCCCGTTGGGAGCTTTTTTGCTAACAATTTCCTCATCAGAATGTGACTTAGTGAGGTGTGGTGGTTTGCAGAGGCTTTGTGCAGGGAGCAGGGCTTGGCCTTTTCAGCCTCTTTCTCCAGGAGTTTGGGTGGCGCAGTCTGCTCATGGCTGGCAAGTGCAGGGCCAGGAAATGTGACTCACTGGGAAAGTAGTTTTCTTATAGTTTCTCATAAGCATTTGTGGTTGAGTCACTTCCAATTCATGGCGGCCCCACGTGTGTCAGAATAGAACTGTGCTCCATAGGGATTTCAATGGCTGTGATTTTTTGGAAGCAGATTGCCAGGCGTTTCTTCCAAGATGCCTCTCAGTGGATTTCGACCATCAACCTTTCGGTTACTGGCTGAGCATGTATGTAATCATTTGTACCACGTAGTGACTCCTAATTTTTTTATGATGTTTCTTATAATTATCATATACTTTATTTAAATTAAGATTCAAATGTTAAGTGTGTTATCCATATACAGAGATGACACCTCTGACCACCAGAACTAAAACAAATTGTCTTTTTTTTCCAGAAAGGGCAATTTAGGCCTGCTATGGATTGAACTGAGTCCCCTAAAAAATAGGTTGAAGGCCTAACCCCTACACCTGTGAATACGACCTTGTTTGGAAATAGGTTCTTTCTTTGAAAATGTTAGCAGTTAAGGTGGCCATACAGGAGTAGGGTGGGTACCAATCCCTTCTAATTGGTGTCTTCTAAAAGGGAAGAGCAGACACAGAGTCACACATGGGGAGCACACCATGTAAAGATACACCTACAAGCCAACGAATGCCAAGAGATGCCTGGGGCTACGAGAAGCTGGAAGAGACAAGGAAGGAGCCATTGCCTCTAAAACTGTGAGACAATAAATGTCTGGTTTGAACCCCTGCTGAGAATTTGTATTTCCACCCCGGATATACTGAAGCAGAATCTACGTTTTAACAAGCTCCTCAGGCAATTCTTATGTATGTATACATAAGAATTGTATACATATACATAAGAATTGCCTGAGGAGCTTGTTAAAATGTATCAAGATCTTGTTAAAATGTAATAAGATCTTGTTAAGATATAACAAGTTCCCCAGGTGATTGTTATGTATCTTGTTAAAATGTAGATACTGATTCATTATATTTGGGGTGGAAATGCAAATTCTCAGCAGGGGTTCAAACTGGAATTACCCAGCTTGAAGCCTTGTAGAAAACCAAGACAGGCCTGAACATTTACTGGGATTGTTAGATACATTGTCTGCTCACCAGGAAGACCTCAGCTCAAATGCCATGGTCCCCAAGGGGTTTTCCCTGACAGCTCCACCCTATCCTGTCCTGCACCCTACCACCATCCCACCAGCTCCTCAGTCCCCCATCGGGCTATGGCTTCCTCTCCTCACTCTGAAATGGTTGCATTTATCGTTAGACCGGTTGAGTGACTATCACTCCTAACAGGATGTAATCCTGTGTGGCAAGTACTCTGGCTGTTTCACTCATTAATGTATCCCTGGAGCCAAGACACTTTCTGGCCCAGAATAGGCTCCAGTAAATATCTGTTGAATTTTCACATATCTCCGTATCTGTATAGTAAGCAGAAGTGGTATGTGTGTTATAGTGCTGGGTACCTTATTCAGCATCCATCCTGTTTAAAGATTCATCACTGATTTTCTTTTATTTATTCATTCATTTATTTGTTCATTAAAATTTTAACACACACATCCACACTTTCTTATAAGTCCCTGTAACAGTTACCCTGTAACTCACAACATACTTTCTTGAGAGGGCCGTCCGGGGATAGAGAGAACTGGGGTTGCTGGCCTTTCTGGCTCCTCAGGCTAAATTATGGGGTAGCTGAAATCCACAAACCTAACCCCTGCATTGCCATTGGCGATGAATAAACTGGCTGTACTAGGTAAAGGCACTCACTCACCTGGATTCTAGCACACGCATGTATTATTTTTGCACAACTTCCAGTCAAACTGGAGGGGCTTCTGCTTCGCCATTTTACAGGAGTGGAAATCGAAGCTCCAGGAGATGAAGCAGTATAAACGCTCCATTGATGAGCCGCGAGAAACCTCAGTGAAGAAGCGCTGTCTGTGATTGCGTATGGATGGATTTTGCTAGTAGGAGCTCAGTGTGGCCTTTGTTTACACAGCAAAAGGAGAGGGCTCTTCTATGCTCTCTCATACCTACTATTTAAGGGCAAAGCCAGGCAGAAGTGGCCATAGCAATCAGAGGGTATTTAGAGTGGGGAGGACTTTCCAGATGGTTGAGCCCCACCTCCCTAGATGAGGTCCTGAGACCAGGAGAGGTGAAGTAACTTGCTCAATGTCACACGATCTATCAGTGGCAGAGTCAAAGTCAAAACCCAGAGTTGAGGTTTCCAGGCCAGTAAGGAAATCTCTGGGACATGACTGGGGTGTCACTGCACAGCCTTCAAGGCGGGTCAGGGCTGCAGAGCACACCACCGTGGGGGCAGGGCATTTGTGGCATCTCTTCTGCTCTTCCTGCTCTGCACCTCCCCAGCAACATGGTCCCTCTCACAGGTTTGTCTTGACAAGTACTTTTCCATTTTACCCTTCACCTCCAGCTCTTCCAAATGCAACTCCTGGCTGAGGTTGGTGTAATTGGTGCTGTGGCTGGTGAAGAGACTTTCCCATCATAGACGTTCACAAGAACACTCGTTTCCTTGATTTGCTTAAGCTGTGTTGTGGTTAGTTGCTGTTGAGTTGACTCTGATTCATGGCAACCTTACGTATAAGAGAACAAAACGCTGTCTGGTCCAGCATCATCTTCGTGATCATTGGCGTGTTAGAGTCCATTGTTGTGGCCATTATGTATTTTGAGTGCCTTCCAACCTAGGGGGCTTGCCTTTTGGCACTGGGTAGGACAATATGCTATAGTGATCTAGAAGATTTTCATTGGCTAATTTTGAAAGTAGATCACCAGGGCTTTCCTTCTAGTCTGCCTTAGTCTGGAAGCTCTGCTGAAATCTGTCCACCAAAGGTGACCCTGCTGGTACTTGAAATACTGGTGGCATAGCTTCCAGAATCATATCCTGTTGCTGTTGAGTCAATTCCGAATCATAGCTACTCTATGGGACAGAGTAGAACTGCCCTATAGAGTTTCCAAGGAGCGGCTGGTAGATTAGAACTGATGACCTTTTGGTTAGCAGCCGAGCTCTTAACTTCTGTGGCACCAGGGCTCTGACATGTGGTGTTTAAGCTGTAGGAAACCCTGTTTCTTGTGTCTTGGGCTTACAGGATCTGTCTGGTATGCAGGCATTCCCCCCACTTCACTTCATGGGCCCTACTTGCTGCCTTCGATCCTTCCCTTCCCTGTGTTTTACAACACCCATGGTCAAACAGTTCCGTCTGCTTTCCTTTCACCTGGAATGCCCTGACTCCATGAGCTGCAATATTGTCTACCCTATAAGCCCAAACCTGGGCACCACCTATTCCACAGATACTTTAGCCCTCTCTAACCCCCTCTCTAAATTCCTACAGCAATCACAATTTATACCACCCAAACCTCACTAATTACATAGCCTCTTAGTCTGTTTTCTGTTATTTAACATGGGATTATTTTGTCTCCCCAGCCAGATTACGAGTCTAGATTGTGTGAGTAACATACTGGTGCCCAATAATTACATATTGATGGACTGTTTGAAACAGGGCTTTATTTTTTTTTTTTTAATACTGATTACAAAATATTAACGTGAAGAGTTGAGGTAAGATAAATTAACATTGGCAGTCAAGGTAAGATACATTGGTCATAGTTTAGCTTTACGTTCTTGTGTCTCTGGCTTCTAATGCGTCCCACTGTTAGATTTGGGCTTATGAATTCAGACTTGTTCGCTCTAATCACCCCTTCTCTAACCTTTCCGTGACTTACTCATCAGCCACACCCGTTTCATTTCTGTCCTGGAGGTATAAGAGCTTCTCTCTGCCTCTGTTCTTCCTGAGAGGAAGTCAACTCTAAATTCCCAACAGCATTTTAATTACTAGGGCAATAGTCCTTGATGTCACCAGCCCCGACTGTAATTTTGTTGCTGGAACTGGTCAATGAGAGAAACCACTCAGGCCAGTTGGAAAGCGGCCTTATATATATTTTTTCCAGACAAAACCAAGCCTACTTTGACATCAAAGGAGGTGCTGGGGAGTGTCAGTCTGAGGGATTTCCGTTTTTATCAACATTCTCTCCAAACTTCCTCCATTAGCGGCAGTCTGACAATTCCCTCTAAAACACAGATCTGACCCTGTAAAGGCCTGGGGAAGATTGCTGAGCATGAATGCCGTAAAAGCACAGGGTGTTAACTTCGCAAGAATAACAGGTGGGGAGACTGGAATGGAAAAGTCTTGGAAGTCCACAAAAAGAACATGTCCACAAACATGAACACACAGCCCACGAATCTCTGCTTGGACCACATCCATCCCCATTTAATTAAAAATACCCAAACCTAAAAAAATAATAACAAAAAAAAAAAAGTTCAAACCTGTAGTAAACTAAGACCGAAAGGAAGAGAAAATCCAGAGCATCACTGCCTTCCACCCCCCTGCTCCTTCTCCTTCCTACCCCTGGCTTTGTCCCTGAACAAGTCATTTACAAGAGATGGCTGTCATGGAGCATAAAAAAAAAAAAAAATTTAAAAAATCTTCAAAAGGCAGGCAGCATAAAAATGCCTGGCTGTGTCGTTTCTCTGTTTCTGCAAGCAGCAAAAGATCCATAATTCTCACACTTAATGTAATTCCAAGGCATCTAAAGTGATTTACAGTCGGTTTACTCAATACTTTCAGCTTTATTTAATGTAACAGTTATGGCACATAAAAAGTTTATTGAAAATCCTTTGGGAGTGCAATTGAGTAAGAAAGAGTCGTTGCTAATACCATTACAGGAACAGAAGGGAAGGATCTCAGCCTGTTTTCTTGGTGACCTTTATGGTTCCATGAACAAGGGTTATGTAGGAAAAAGACTCCTCTCTTACCCTTCTGCAATCCCTCGAACTTGTAATTTAGCTACAGGGCAGCCATCTTGGCTGTTTTTGGATAGGTGTTTTTCAGGTTTGGCTGGCAAGTTGCCTTGGATGATAGCCTTCGGTTTAGATTACCCTGGAGTCTCCATTATTATGCAGAGTCCAGGTTCAGAAAGACCTGCTAAAGGAAAACAGGAAACATTATCATTTTTTTCCTTTAATGTTGCCCCATTCTCCATTTTTTTAATAAGCTCGTTTTCCAGTTGGTCCACCTCCTCTGGAGTTTATATCAGCCCTCTGAGTTGCCATGGCGTTGGATGTGGAAAAGTGGGAGACAAGGGCAGATGCTTTCCCGACCCTCCCTTTCACAGCGCTCGGGTTTGGTTACTGCCACGGAGGTGAAAATTCTGCTGTTTCCTGTGGCCTCCCTACTGTTCGTGTCATAGAGGAAAGCCTAATCTATTTAAACAGTGTCTTTCACCACTGTCCCAAAACACCTGGCATGTGCCCATAAACCTTCCCATTGGCTGTAAAAGAAAATGGAACTCTGGAAGAGAGCTAGGAAGGCAGACCCAAGGAGCCTGACTCCCTAACGTTTGTGAATTCAACAACAATGGCTTCTCCATTTTCTGTGTCTGCTCTACCCAGGTGACCACTCCTACCTGGGAATTCTGGGAGGAACCTTAATGGGGATAGAGTGGTCCTTGGTGCAGGTGTACTATCAGCATTTACTCTTTTATTCACTTCAGTGATAATGTGCATTTAAAGTTCTAATCATATGATATTAGTCTTAGAGTTACCTTCACTTCTTCCGTAAAAGAAATACTCACTGGAGTGGGCTGGGGAGAAGGATGAGGAGACTTCTCTCTCTCTCCCGCT
>NW_004444045.1:7741188-7822318 GCF_000243295.1 Trichechus manatus latirostris | reverse complement strand
ACACACACACACACACACACACACACACACACACACACACACACACACACACACACACACACACACACACACACACACGGAGTGATGTTGCTTTTACCGCTCTAGCTAGCTTTGGGAAATGAGGTATTCCACACTCGTAGATTTTCAAGACAACTGAAGGTTTTTCCTTCTAAACACGGATTTAAAAAACAAAACATTCTCAATGGATATAATTTCAAATTAAATTACCCACTTCCATTTCTGCCTAAAGTAGCCTGCATAGTTAAAGTTTTCCATATTGTCTCAAAATCATTAATAAGACGGTTATTTTACTGAGCAGCAATGCAACGATGGCTTTCAGGATCTCTTGAAGCTATTTGTCCCTACTCAAAATGGCTTTTTTTTTTTGGCCTTTTCAGCTTCCACAACTGCTACACACACAATTTTTTCTTTTTAGTTTCTTATGTCTTCCTGTTTTTACTACATTTCCTTTCTAATTTTCTAATCCATACTAAAAAAAAAAAAAAAAATCCCAAACCCGTTGCCACTGAGTAGATTTCAACTCATAGTGACCCTATAGGACAGAGTAGAGCTACCCCATAGGGTTTCCAAGGAGTGGCTGGTGGATTCAAACCACCGACTCAATTAGCAGCCAAGTTCTTAACCACTGCACCGCCAGGGCTCCAATCTATACTAAGACACCAGATAATCATATTTAAAGTTTTATTTTGTGACATGTATTTTAGTTTCTCAGAGCTCTTTTTCTACTTGTGTCCCGATTCTTGCCCGTTCTTCTAATATTTGCTGATGCCAGTTAAGTATTTAACACATGTATTTGATCTATGTGATGCAGAATATTGTGTACATGCACGTATGGGCATACATATTTATAAATATAGTTATACAGCTGAGAGTTACTATAAAAAGTTAGTTTACGAAAGTTCTTACAGAGAACTTTTTTTTTTTTTTTTTTTTTGTATGTATGGAGGGACACAACCTCTCCTTGCTATCCTGGTCTCTGTTAGAGAGGTGTAATGACACTACCCTGCTGGGCTCTGGTGCATCCTTGTCCACTCCCAATAACGATGATGCTTCTAGATACCCAGTCCCTACGGCCTAGCTGCCTCCCCCACTTCTTGACTGAAAATTTACACACCGGTTTGAAATCTGTTATCGACTGTAAGCATTCTCTCAATATGTTTCAACGATCTGATGATTCAGTACTGCTGTGGAGGTCTTTTCTGCCTTAAAAGTATCGCAGGTTGCCTTCCCTTCAGAAGCCACATGCGGAGGAGAGCGGGCATTCCTAATGTAAGTGCTCTAGGGCTCACACCCTATAGAATCATCATTAGCCTGATAGAACACCACGTGGTTCCCCAAATCATTTCCTTCCACCTTTCCATCAGGAAGCAACTTTGTGGATACACTTTTTTAAACAAGGTTCATAGTAAAGTTTGTATCTTTCCACTCAAGTGGGAAGCAGGGATCTTCATGCCTGCTTGTTTTTGTTCTTGATGTGTTTTGTTATAAAAATATAACTTTCCTATCCGGAGGGTCTTACATGAATCCAGAGAACAGCTGGTATAACAGACTGAGATTTGTAGTACTTGGTATTGTCCCTGTGTTTTGGGGGATGGGTGTTTAGGGGTTCAGAAAGTATTTTAAAATTAGTCTCTAATAATAACTTGCTACTAAGTAGCACAGATATCCCTGGGCAGTGCAAACAATTAATGTGCTTGGCTGCTAACTGAAAAGTTGGAGGTTCAAGTCCAGCCAGAGGCACCTCAGAAGAAAGGCCTGGCAATCTACTCTTGAAAAATCGGCCATTGAAACCCCCAGGGAGCACTGTTCTACTCCAACATACATGGGGTTGCCATGAGTCGGAATCGACTCCACGGCAACTGGTTATTGACTAGCACAGTATTTTGCAAAGTGCTTTGACATGTGTACCTAGTTTATTCTCTTGAAAACACATTGTTGGGTAGGTATTACTACAATTTACAGATGCAGAAACTGATCCTTAGATAAGTGAGTTAATCAATACTGCACGGTCTATAAATGGCACAGCCGGAACTGGGAGCCGGCTCCAATAACTCCAAACCTTATGCTCGTTCCATAACACTGCACTGCCTCAGGACGGCAGGAATGTCAGCCAGTTAACTCCGGGCATTTCTCAGCCCAGCTGAAGTGGTGAACGTGTATATTTGATCCTTCTTTACTGTCTCATATTCATTCCCCGAAAGCCTTGCTTTCAATGGATCATACCAAAAAACCAAACCCGTGGCCATCGAGTCAATTCCTACTCACAGAGTCACCAGATTCTACTAAGGAATTATTTAACAACAGATGAGGGTGTCATCAGTCCCAAAGTTTTTCGTTTTTTTTTTTTTAACACAGGAACTTCCTAAAGACCCCAAGACCTTTAAGTCTCAAGCACTTTAAGACTAATGGCAGAACTGGTCTTAGTTTAAGACTATTTCCTGACAGAAAGGGTGGGAGAAAAAAGTGGGACACAAGGCTCTATTCATTGCCAGTGATATTTCAGCTTCTTGCTAGTGCCAACTTTCTTGTAGGAATAGCTTTGCAGTCACCAACCTGCACAACACAGTAGTCACTACGGACCAACAGGTTCCATATTCGGTACCTGGAAAACCAGACCAGACCTGTTGCCGTCGAGTCCATTCTGACTCGTAGTGACCCTATAGGACAAAGTAGAACTGCCCCACAGGGTTTCCAAGGAGCGGCTGGTGGATTTGAACTGCGAACTTTTTGTTTAGCAGCCGTAGCTCTTAACTACTACGCCACCAGGGCTCAGGAGGTCAAACTTCACCTTCCTGGTCGGGGTAGTTGGATCAGTCACCACGAGAGGGCAGCAGAGGGTCAGAGCCACTGGTTAGAATGGGAAACAGGCTGATTTCTCAGGACAGGGCTAGGATGCAGTTGACGGCGACCCAATGGGACTGCTACATGTAGTGAATACTATGATGCTTCCCCAGGCAGAGCCTTTTTCAGAGCCATCGTGTCCATCCCCCAACTGTGGGGAATATTGACTGCTGACAGTTCACAGCTGCACAGTCACTGAGAAATGCCCTGGGCATCAGGGCACTGCATTGCCTACGGTTACACCACCTACCTGGGATTGGACAATGATTAGCTGGTGCAGAGACAGAAAGGCTTGCACACTTTCCACAGTTGGGGGCAACACTCAAGAGCCATCCCATTCCAAAGCTCCAGGACTGGTTGAGGCCTCAATTGAGGGTCAGTTTCTTCCTCTGCCCCATCCTAGAGACCACCTCCTAATAGACATTTTTCATGCAACTCTCAGAATCTGTTTCTAGGGAAGCCAAACTAAGATATGACTACTGGGTATAGAGAAGGTCAATAGTTAAGCCAGAGGAGGAAATGAGTGGACCACTGTTCAGCCTGTAGCACTCATGAAACACGAGCAGGAGGTCCAGGTAGAGCTGGAAGCAGACACCCGAGGACAGAGGTCAGGCTAGGGTTAGGCAGGAGCTGGAGATGCAATCAGAGTCCAACCAAGGCCAAATGGAATTGGGGCAGAAGTACAGGCTGGAGCTGTGATCTAAGTTCAACACAAAGCCACAAAAGCCAGAACTAAGAGGAGCAGAGTGGGCCAAGCATGGGAATGTAAAATAACTTCAACAATACCTGAGCACATTTTGTTCTTTTTTGCTGGGGCTAATGCAATAGTGGTTGGGATTTAAGGGCCCTGTCCTCTACCCTCCTTCCCACCCGGGCCTTCCAGCATTGAGGGATTGGCAGTACTTCCCGATTCAGGGTCCCACACCAAGCACTGTCTATACTTGTGTTGATTGCAGTCACATTTACTCCTTGCTGGGACAATCCTCAGATCCCTGAACTAGGATCCCTCAGCACATTCCGTCATGCCCAGAAACACCACTTCCTCTGAAAACTTCTTGGCCAAAGGAGACCACAGAGAAATAGAGTCTTTCTACTTTTAGGCTCGCTCTCTAATTTCCCTGAAATTCTTTTTAACCCTCGGGCAGTAGGCTGTTGCCTGCTTTCAAGGCCATAGTTGGATTATTCCACTGGAATAATACAGGGGCCATGCCTTCCCTTAGCTTCAGTAAAGGCCCCTCCATCAAGCCTTCCATTGTTAAAGAAACGGACTTCACTGCGTGCAGCAAATCCAGGGTTTGGAGCGTGCACCGGAGTCTGCAGCCTCCGTGGGGAGATGACCGAACAGTCTGTGGATTAATGTCCTATTATTACATTACTCTTTAAGCTTCAAAGGTCTGCCAGGAGGGCTAAGCTCACTATCTATTCCATGACATTTTAAGAACAAATAATACATTAATATATTTAATTTGAGAATAAACACATACATTACAGGCAGGGGATTTTGTCTATGCTGATAAGGCACCAAATGACCTTTCCAGAGCAATCCCAGCACACAGAGCCGAAAAGGGATGTGTTCCAGAAAACCTTTTGTATCTGTTGGCTGTAATATGTGGGCTTTAATGCAGGTTTGGCCTACGTGGAGCTGCAGCTGCCACGCTCTTTGGAGATGGGAGCTTTCGCTATAATTACCCCTTCGACACTAATCTACAGGAACACTAAATCTTGTTGCCTCAAATTAGTTAATCAATTCAGTGTCAAACCACAAATGTTGGAGATTTTGGGTTGTATTTATTATCTTGGCAGGCACTTCCTCTCTCAGTCCTGCGGCTTCCTCTCTCTTCCCCTTGCAGGGGAGCTGGCATTTCAAAATGACCAGTCACGCATTGCTTATTTCTGGCCTATTAGCAAAAGAGTTGGAGTTATATAAGCCTGGTGCCCAGGACTGAAGCAGCCTAGAGATCGATGGCTTGGATAGTGTTCAGGTGAAGTTGGGTATTTGCTGGTGCCTTTCTTGGGATTCACTCAGAACGGCCCGTTGCTGACGAGCTAGTGTCTTCTGCTGTGCTAGCTAAGGTCAGCCATTTTGGAACCTACATTAATTGATTGAGAGTCTTGTTTATTGTTCCATCACTCTCATGAGGTAAGCGAAGGACAGGCAGTGATGTTTCTAGAACTCTGCTCGGAATCTCTATTTTCCTCAGGTTCCTTGGCTCTCCCCACAACTGTGTCGGGACTTGCTACAGCTGTGGGCTCAGGAGCACCAAGAAGTCACTGTGCCTAGAACTCTGGGTCTGGCTGCCTGCACATCCCATAGGCTCAACTGACATGATCCCAGGAACATATCACTTCCTCCTCAGTCAACTCTCCCTCTGTGTCTCGGCTCAGCCACGTAGATCGGCTTCCCCTCACATCTCAGGGAGACACAACCCAAATAATAAGATGAACTTTACTTGGCGAGGAAAAACTCAAGATAAGGCCTGGTCCCAGTATTGAAGGCCTTTAGGGTGTCGTGGAGGGAAACAGGTTTACACAATTAGTAACAAACAGCAACCCAAGACAGCGTCTATTCAATTACTGAGCTAGGCACTATATACTGTACGGGACTCACAGAGTGGATTATCAGGGTGGTCAGGTCTTTTTACTCCATACAACATGCCTTTTTTAGTTTAATAGATGGATAGGCCGGTCCAGTGGTTCCAAACCATAGTCTACAGGCTGGTGCTGGTCTATAGTGAATCATATCCTTCTTAAATTGGGGGGAATTAGAATGCTATTTCTTTTGTAATATTATAGTGATAAACCAAACCCAAACCCAATGCCATTGACTCAATTCCGACTCATAGCGGCCGTATAGTCAATGGCAAAGTTTTAATGCCCTTAATCAGCAAAGTAAGAAGTTGACATACTTATGTTAGGGCTGTTGTTGCTGTTAGTGGCTGTCAATTCGATTTCAACTCATGGCGACCCCCCGTATGTGCAGAGTAGAACTGAGCTCCACAGGGTTTTCAAGGCTGTGATCTTTTGAAAGCAGATTGCCAGGCCTGTCTTCCAACCCTCTGGGAGGTTTCAAACCGCCAACCTTTCAGCTAATAGTCAAGCGTTTAACCGTTTGCACCACCCAGGGACTTCAGGTTAGGCCTAGAAGATTTTTTTGTTTTAACACTTTACTTCTCCATGAAACGAAAAATCTGAATCCCCAAATCCCAAACTACCAAATCAGTGTCTTAATCTAATCTTATAACTCCCCTGTTATAGCTGAGGTGATTAAAGAGAAATGTTTGCACGCATTTGCCAAGTGCCAGTTGCAAACTCTCTTTGATTCAGGTGCCCCTCAGGCCCCCACAGGGTAGAGGACAGAGGCTTCCTTTCTAGCGGTGCCACACCCTGATCAGCACGGTGTATTCGGAGTTTCTGGACTTCACTGAAAATTCCAGAGAAAGCACTGAAGAATTATAGAAATTATGTATTTAGAAGAAATTTTAGGCATTCTTGAGTCCAACCTCTTAATTTTAGAACTGAGGAAACTGAGAATCTGAAAGGAGAAGGGAAGAGGAACACTCTGCGTCAACTTGGGATTCAGCGTCCTGTCATCTGACACACTGTTCTTTCTACCAGCCCACCCGGTTCCACCGTCAGACCCCTGGGGCTGCTTTGCCTCTTGAACCCTGCATTTCCTTTGCCACCAACCCCTTGACGGGAGTTAGAGGACTCTTGGGTGGAAAAGGAGACTTTCCTCTGAGATGAGATGCAGGTGCTTCTATGTCAGCCCCTTTGAGGTCCCCCCTGGTCTGGGTCAGATGGTCCCTGGGATTGGAGTTAGTACGGGGCACTGAAAAGACCTGGGTACTGGAGTCAGAGTGGTCTGTATTCAAATCCTGGTTTTACAGCCTGGACAAGTAGCTTACTCTCTACATAGCAATTTACTCATCCTTGAAATATGGACACAAAATGTACCTGGTGGGCTGTCATAAGTATCCGCGTGATAGTGTGTGTAAAGCACCTGAAACACAGTAAATACACAAAAGAATAAATTCTGTCACTCAACTTACCGTAAAGAAACCAACAAACAAAATCAAACCAGTTGCCACGGAGCCAATTCGACTCAGCAACCCCAGGTGTTGCAGAGAAGAACTATATTCCATGGTGTTTTCAAGACTGTGATCTTTTGGGAGCAGATCGTCAAGCCTTTCTTCCGAGGCCCATCTGGGTAAGTTCAAACAGCCAACCGTTCGGTTAGTAGTTGAGCACTTAACCTTTTGCGCCACCCAGGAGCTCCCCAACTCCCTTAGCCCACACATTCTTCATTAGGATGAGAAAACTAGTGGTGGGTGTGAGCGTGCAGTTAACATTTTGGAGGCCTGGTGGCTTAATGGTTAAGAGCTCGACTGCTAACCTAAGGGTCGGCGGTTCGAATCCACCAGCTGCTCCTTGGAAACCCTATGGGGCAGTTCTGCTCTGCCCTATAGGGTCACTTTGAGTTGCAGAATCAACTCGGTGGCAATAGGTTTGGTTTTTGGTTTAGTGATCATTTTGTAAGCTTCTGACTGCCTTAACCAGCCACATTACCTGGAAGCTTTTGGAATCCCTAAGGACTTTGGTTGTTTAAATAGTAACGGAAGAACCACACCAAGATGGACAGCATGCTTTAATCTTCACTGAATGTTGGGTTGTCTAATTCGTATTACCTGTGGTTTAGTTGAGTCTTGAGGATGTTTTCTTAGAATGAAAAAAATCCATTCTAACGTCATAGGGGCAGTTCACTCACCTCCACACAGCTTTGCAAATTGGGCATTGCTCCATTTCTCTGCAAGCATCAGCAGAGCTGGCAAGAACCCTGTGACCTTGACGTCTATAAGCCTAACCCAAACAAACCAAAACTGCTGCTGTCTAGTCACTTCCAACTCATGACGACCCCATGTGTTTGGGAGCAGAACTATACTCCGTAGGGTTTGCCACTGATGTCATCTTACAGAAGGAGTCCTGCATGGCACAAATGGTTAAGTGCTCAACTCTTGACTCACAGGTTGGTGGTTCGAATCCACTCAGCAGCGCCTTAGGAGAAAGGCAGTCTGCTTCCAAAAGGTCACAGCCTTGAAAACCCTATGGAGCACAGTTCTACTTTGCACACATGGGGCATGGGGTCCCCATGAGTCGAAATTGACTTGACAGCAATAAATTTTTCATTTTTGTTAATCTTGTAGATTATTGTTTGTGCCACTCAGTGACCACTGTTTACAAGTCCATTGTCGTTGGGTGTTGTAGAGTCCATTCCAACTCATAGGGACCCTACACGACACAGTAGAACTGCCCTAGAGGGCTTCCAAGGCTGTAAATCTTTACGGAAGCAGACTGCCACATCCTTCTCCTGTGGTGCGGCTGGTGGGTTGAACCACCAACCTTTCGGTTAGCATCTGAGTGCTTAACCACTGTGCCACCAGATCTAAAGGGGATTAAACGGGCCTGGTCTTATATGTCTGCCCATTAAAATTCAGCCTTCTTTCCTTTTCTCAACTGGAAGCCAGTGTGCCTCTCCTCCAACAAGGCATGGGCTGGGTGAGTCACGCTGCCTATTTCCTCGCCTGCCTGCCTGCAAGACTCGGTGCTCAGGCCGGGCTTTTGTTTCCTCGGGTTATGATTTACGTGGGTGGACCCTGGGCAGGGAAGAGTCGAGTATCAATTTTGCTGGGTTACCGTGTTAAATGACCGATGCACGGATGGTTATTGCTGCCTCGGGAGCAAATGAAAGCCCTTCGCTTCCCTGACACTGCCGTCCCCCCTCGGCTGATGATCAGTTAAAAATGTAAATAAAAAGACTGCTCTTCAGAGAGAGTCAGCTCAGCAGGGGGGGAAAAATTGCAAAAGCGAAGTTTATTGATCCCCTGGTCAAGATTGATGGCACAATAAGAGCAGGAGGCGAAGAGTGATTTTGCTTTTGAAAACGTTGATGAATAAGCACTCAGGGGCAACAAATAGCCAGGCTCACAGAGTGATGGACGGTGGTGGGAGAACAAGATGCATTTTTATAAATGGGTGAAAGGAGAGGAGGACTTATTAAAAAAATGAATGACCACATGTGGCAGGGATATGCCAGTAGGGAGAAGAAAGCCATTGATTTATGTGTACTACTGGCATTTGAAAATTCAATAATAACATTGACAAATGAGAGGCAAACCTGGCCACAGGACAGCACTGAGCCTGGAGTGGAGAAAGAAAATGCCAAGGTCAGAGAGAAGGAGCAGAAAAACACGCTTATGTTGGAAAGCCTTTGCATTAACTCATCTATAGAAAGACATTAAGAAAAATCTCTTCGCTATCAGTGCCCGGCTCTCTGAGTCGGCAAGGAGGGCAAAGGGGAGGGCTGGGGAGAGGCGGTTGTGAAGCCATGGCTTCTGGCTTCTAGCTGTCCTCCTGCTGACTGAAGGGAAAGGGGTCTCTCTGGCCATTGGGTGGCTGGTTCTCACTGGGTTTCTTTGCTCAGCTGCTGGAGCATGAAATCAAAGCACCCTCACAATCGGGGGGCTTTCCTGTTGAGACCCACGTTCTGTTCTGAGCTTCTCACCTATTCCTTCCTGGGGTCCAGCTGCCAGCACATCATCTCTATTGACTTTATGAGCTGTGTTGTTTGGTTTCACCACAATTTGTGGACATATTGTCCCTCTGCTTGGGGACTGTAGGCTCCCTGAGGACAGGCCTTTGTCTGTTATGTCTCTGTATCTCTCCTGGTGCCTTGCAAATGGTTAGTCCTTGGCAGAGTATTTGACGGATGAATGAGTGATGGTAATAGGCCGTTTCTTTGACCCAGACACACTCAGGGTTCCAGATCGTCTGACCCTTTCACCCTCCCTCTTTCTCCACTCCCTCCGCAGCCCTAATGCTTTTTATTAAGCGTCTTTCCCGCGATCTTCATTCATTCATTCAATGAGTTTGTGCTAAACATTGGCTCTGTGCTAGGCGCTATGCTAGCTGAAAACTACAGACGTAATCTTTGACAGCAACCGTTTGGCAAGACTGTTAAACAGCGATTGTCTTTAGAAACAGTGGTTGCAGAGCCCTTCAAGCCTGATACTCTTCCCAATCAGAATGATTCTCGAATATCACGCGAATTGCTACCTTTCTAAGAATCTTCTCTATGGGAAAAGCTGAGGTGGCCCGGGGGTCCTGGGTTTACTTTGCTTCAAGCCAAACTTGCCAATATTTTATACGTTCCTTTCCCATTTTGTTGGCTGTCTCCAACTTACTGCCAGTAGGTATTCAGCTAAAGAAGGACACTGGAAATATAGCAAACCTGAAACAA
This sequence comes from Trichechus manatus latirostris, assembly GCF_000243295.1. Lineage (NCBI taxonomy): Eukaryota > Metazoa > Chordata > Mammalia > Sirenia > Trichechidae > Trichechus > Trichechus manatus. Next base: position 7,812,162 of record NW_004444045.1, on the reverse strand, counting down.
TGCTCCCTGACTGCACGGACGTGCCTACACACACACATACACATACACACCATGCACAACACACACACACACCCCCACACACACACCCACAAATGCCATACACACTGCACACCACACACATACCTCACTCACAGACACCACCCACATCACACACACACCATACACTCACACACCACACACATCACACACGCACACACATACACCATACACACTACACATCACACACACATACATCCACACCCCACACGCGCACACATACACACACACAGGCACCGTTGACCAAAGCTCTCTGAAGGAGCGAGCCTTTGACCGTGACCTACACCAACCTGATGGCTGCTGCTCTACTTCTCAGCCTCTAAACCGCCAGTTTTCTGACAATGCACCAAGCTGATAATGTGATTTTTAACATTTGAGCCACTTAACACACGGCTTTTCCTTTTGTTCGTTGGCTCTGCCTTAAATGGTGAGGCGTGTGAGAGGAGGAGATCCTCCTGGGAGAGGCTGGCTGTCTGTCAATGAGCTCTCTTTGTTCATTCCCCACTTTTGCAGCTATTCCCCCATGTCCTGGTCTGCCTGCTATGACGTTTTTCCAAATGCTAGAAGGTGAGAGGGGACTGGAGCAGAAACACAAATTCTTGCTAATATCCTCTTGGAAAAGTCTGGAACTGCAGCCTCCCCCAGGGGCTTGTCCATGGGCCTGCTCCAAGTGGATGAAATGGACCTGAGGCCCCAGGTGTGTGTGCGTGATGTTCACTTAGGGTTTTCATAGGTCTTCGTAGGCCTCTAGCGCAGTTCATAGAATTTTTCAAGTTTAAAAATTCTATTTACTTCTACCATAAAACCATGCCTTCTTTTCTCTGCTTTCCCTTTTGCCCTAATTCCAAGTGGCAGATACAGGTAACAGAGGGCATGGAGCTGAGGGCTGGGCTGATTAGACTGTGAGAGAGGACACGAGATGTTTCATAAGGCTTGAAGAAGGCTTTTGTAGATCCTCTCTTGTAGATTTGGTGACCAGGGGCACAGCTATCAGATTCACTTGTTGCCATTCTTAGAGAAAACACACATTAAATACCTTGGATGGGCCACATAGCTAAGCAGGTGAACTGCAATAGAGACCCTAATCTCCTGAAGTCACCGGGTGGGTACTGATAAACTAGTATAATGCAGTGCTCCATCAAGACAGATACTTAGCTCTTGGTAGTCTTAGCTCTTAGCACCGAGACAAGTACTTAGCTCCACCAAGAACAGTGCTTAGCTCTTGGTAGTCATTCAATAAATATTTGTTGAATAAGTGAATGAATGAATGAATACAGTGTATAAAGTGCTAAAATAGAAGAATAGAAGTTTGCACTGGTGTTATGAAAGTTAATTTTTTTTTTTTTTTGGCACCTAAGAAATGAGAAAGCCTCAAGGCTAACTCAAATGCAATTGAATTAAGCTTAAAGCATGAATAAGAATACAGTGGATAAAGAAAGATCCCTCTGCCTGAAGTAGAGGATGGATTGGAGGGTTTTTGGAGTCAGGGAAACCAGATTATAGAGAGCTGAGGTAGTTTAGGTGAGAGACAATGAGTAACTGAACTCAATAACAACAATAATGGTTGGCATTTTTTGAGTACTTACTATGTGTTAGGTGCCGTGGTGAAAAGAGTTCCTTTATTTGGCCTTTTGCCTTGGTTCTTTGGGAAAACAGCTTCAGAGATTTTCTCCCCAAGCCCTGAGGAGTTACTTTTGCCCTAGTTTTCTACCCCAAAGGGTTTGTTACTTTTGTCCAGGTTGATTGACCTTTCCTGGATAAGCTGTAAACAAGGACGGTTTGATACTTTTTGTCTGGCCCTGGGCTGCAGCCTGCCCTGTGATTGATACACACCTTGTAGGGATTGGTCAATATACTATACAAATGAAATGACTATAACTCATTGCCGATGAGTCAATTCCAACTCATAGCGACCCTATAGGACAGAGTAGAACTGCCCCATGGAGTTTCCAAGGAGCCGCTGGTGGATTCAAACTATGGACCTTTTGGTTAGCATCCGAGCTCCTAAATCACTGAGCCACCAGGGTATGCAAATGAATGGCTATAACTTACTATCAAATGAAGTGTCTGTGACCTACCTAGAGGGGATTGGTCAGTTTATGGCCCTGGTGGGAGGGCCATGCTTTGAAATTGACCAGGAGTTTCCTTACGTATGCAGCTAACCTCACAGAAGGAGGCAGACAGAAACAGAAAAAGGGAAGAGAGAAGAAAGAAAAAGTAAAGAGAGAGGAGGTGAGGAATCTCCTAAAGAACCGTAACATGGGCCAAGGACTTTCACACTGAAGACAGCGAGAGGCCCGGAAGGGGCCCTGGGGCAGGGTCGGTGGTGATGGCAGAAACCTCCTGCTAGGAATGCAGCTAAGACAGCTGACCAAACTTCTCCACTGGCTACGAGCTGGGTCGCCCGGCGGTGGAAAGGCAGACGGGAGGCAGGCCAAAGGCAGAGAAGTCTGTCCTGAGGGAGCCGAAAGGAGCCTGGCCTGAGGGGGCTGAGAAGAAGCCTGCCCTTAGGGAGCTGAGAAGAGACCTGCATGACGAAGAAGCGCCATGCGTGGCAGAGGGAAGGGTGTTCTTACTTGCACTGCCAGAGGAGCTGAGAGCTGTCCTGCACTGAAAAAGGGAGGGATGTGCTTTCCTCTTACGAAAGCCTTCCAGATTTTGCCTACATGCTTCCTGATCCTGATCCCAAGTTGTACGCTATTACTTAATAAACCACTTAACTGTAGGTATGGTCTGTGAGTTCTGTGTGGCCATTGCAATGCATTATTGAACCCAGAAGAGAAGCGGGGACTGCTGTGGGAGGGATGGCTGGTGTCAGAATTGGTAAAAAGTTTGGAGAGTGGAGGTATGTCTGATCTCCACCTCATGGGAATCAGCCTTGGGCTGATAAGATTCTCTCTCCACCTGAATGTTGACTAGATCTGATGCCACCACAACCCAGGTACTTTCACATTTAACTGTGGCTGTGCACTTTCTGCAATACTCTTTTTACAATGTTATTTTCACAGACAAGGAAACTAAGGCTCGGAAAGAGTAAGTAATCGCCTGTGGTTACACAGATCATGAGCCAGAGCTGGAGGCCAAGTCAGTCTGATCCAAAGCCCATGCTGTTAAGGGAGCTTGTGGGGAGTTTCCACAAAACCTGATTCTCGAGAAGAAGCATAAGTCAACAGCTGACACACTGCTTGGCACACACTCATTGCTCCAGACGTATTCATTGAAGGGGTACTAGTGATTAGGTACATGAGTCTGGGGGTGACTGAAAGGCTTGGATCTGCTGTATTCCTTGAAGGGAAGTTAGCCTGGGGAGGCTCTTACTGGGCATTAAGGTGAGCGTCAACCTTGCACAAGTTGACCTTTAATCACAGAAAATGATCATATGTCATAAAATATCAGAGCTGGAAAGTACCTCAGATTATCTAATTCAGTGGTTTTCAAAAGCAGTTTCTATTTCACCAGAGGAAAAAACAATCCAAATACCATCTTATGACCTACCCGATATGATAAACAGATGTAAGTAGGGCTGCTCTGTCTGTTGAATGAGGTGGGGTGGGTGGAAGGTTTGAAGCTCGTCACCCAGCCAGCCTCCTCATAACCCCATGGTAGATTTTGTTGTGCCTCAGAACATAATTTGAAAACCCTTGATCTAGGTCAAGCCCTCCAAGGGAGGGGCAGTGACTTGTCAAAACTACACCACTGAATAATGGCAAAGCTCAGATTCAGATCCAGATCTTTGGCTTCATGGACCGTAATCATCTTAAGCAAATTGAATAAGAACATAGGAGATGGCACTCTTGAGCAGTTTCCAGGGCTCTGATGCCATGTTGGCTCAGAGAATATTAGTTTTTTGCCATTAAAAAGGGGAAGGTAAATATTCTAGTTTGTTTTTCCACATTCTTTCTGGCCCCATTTCTCATAGGAAGGCTACAGGGCAGATGTCAGCTTGTGATTGACTCAGAGTGACTCCCCCTGGGAAGGTGATGGGGGACATTGAGTAGGACCCTACAAGGGCAAGAGAAGAAGCACCTTGTTCATCTTTACACTCCCCACAGCCTAGTGCATTGCTAAAAGTTAATGCTTCTGTTTGTTGACTGAGTAATAAAAGTTTGTTATCCTTTCAAGCATTGCTTGCCATGAGGCTCACATATGTTTTGCTCAGATAAATCTTCAAATTTTAGATATTTTCTATCCTCTTTTTTAAAAACAAAAACAAGACTAATCTATTCTTTGTTTATGAGTCCCTGTGTGATGCAAATGGTTAAGCGCTGGACTACTAACCAAAAGGTTTGTGGCCCAAACCCACCTAGAGGCACCTTGGAAGACAGGCCTGCTGATCAATCTGCTTCCCCATAGCCTTGAAAACCATATGGACCAGTTCTACTCTGCACACATGGGGTTGTCGTGAGTTGGACCTGACTCGACCACAAGTAACAACAACAACATCCTTTGTTCAGGTAGATAGGAGGAGTTGGATTGCGTTACAGAGACAAGGCATGGGAAGGGAGGAGGCCAGGCCACTGCCATTCAAGCATCATCACTACAGGAAAGATGAGCCATTCAACTCAATCCAGATTTGTTTTCTGCAAGAGCAGACTCAAGGTAAGTATAATGTATCTTTAATTGTGGTGTTAATAATGAGTGTTTTTCAGCAGTCCTCGTTCTTCTAAGAGGCAACGCCAGCCACAGGCCCTTGGCAGCTCTGGCCACGGGTGTATTTTCCTGAGCTGCCTTGTCATTCTCGCCAGTCCTGGACAGAGGGAAGAGGAGTGAGTCTTAGATTCCTGAGAACATTAGAGGTTGGGATGGGCTACAGCTAGGCAGAAGAAGCCTTGCCTGGTACTTCCTTGGCCTTGCATGAGATGCAGTCCGGAGTAGGCCAGGGTGGCTGGCCTGGTATGAGTCTACTAAGCAAGCTGCCTTCGGCAAGTTTGCCTTTTTTTCTCATGGATTAGTGGAAATTCTTTTCATTTGGAAGTGACCATCTCTCCAGGCCAACTCTGCCATCGAAGTGTTCCCGTTGCTGTCAAGTCAATTCCAACTCATAGCAACGCTGTAGGACAGAGTAGAACTGCCCCACAGGGTTTCCAAGGAGCGGCTGGTGGCTTTGAAGTGCCAGTCTTTATGGTTAGCAGCCAAGCTCTTAAGCGCTGCGCACCAGGGCTCCAGGGATCTAAGTGTTGGCTGGCCCTAATCACCTCTGAGCCTGAGTATCCTTCTCTGTAAAGTATGGCACAAGCGGTTTGTGATAGGCTGCTAACCTAAAGATTGGTGGTTCAAACACACCCATTGGCTCTGTGGAAGAAAAAGTCAAGAAGACCTTATGGTGCTCATTCTACTCTGAACACATGGACTTGCCATCATCAGTTGGAAGAATAAACTCCATGGCAACAGGTTTTTTTTTTTGAAGGTGAGGCTAATAACACCTCATGAAGCTGTTGTAAGCATTATAGGTTATTATGGCTGTGATAACACTATGTAAGCTATAACGTGCCGTAGAAATGAAAACTTTACTCACTGTTGCAATTGAGACAAAGAAACGGTTCCCCCCTCGTTATGTCAGTGTGGGGTCCCTGAGCTGACAGTCTCATTCCTGTGGCCATAGCAGCTTTATTTCATCATGACGGTCCCAAAGTAGACCCAATTGAGGGGTCCAGCATAAGGGCCTGTGGTCTGGGTGGTGGGAGCCAGTGGGTGAGGGCAGGAAGGAGAAATAAAACGACAGTCGTATCCTTGCTCGGAATGTTTGTTTTTCATTTGTTGTTTATGGGCGGATGGTTGGGGCCTCTCATTCCATACTGCGTGAGTCATCAGATGGGAATGTGCACAGTCCTTGTCTTCATTTACACAAAGCCTTTGCCTCTTTCCTGAGGTGTGGGGTCAGAGTTAGATGTAGTGGGTGGAAATAGTCTGGTTTAACTTATTCCGTTTCTGGCCTAATCACTTTTTTGGCAGAGTCTGTTATTTGTCCTGTACAGTCTTCCTACCCAGAGCTGCTGCAATCCCTGGACTCTGTCAGAGCCTAGGAAGTGGTGGGACAAAGGCAGACAGCCTGGCAATCAGACAAATAGAGCAAGGTTGCAGGATTCTGGTGAGCCTGGAAGAAATACTTCTCCCCTCACTGTTGGGGAGGTCACTAAGACAGTAAGGTCATATTTATATTAGTAAATATGAAAATAAGGTCATATTTATATGCGCGTTTAATTGCTGAGATTCCCGAAGACAATGGCAAGGGAATCAGAGAATCATGTAGCCCGTTTTCCTTCTGTTATGGTTGAGAATCTATAGGTGGAGATAGTCACACAAGGAATGTCAAGCTGTGGCTGAAGCTCAGTGTCCTGATAGCATATGGGCCCGATTTTTTTCTTCACTATGATTTGCCATGATCTAGAAGCCTGGTGGCACAGTGCTTAAGAGCTCAGCTGCTAACCAAAAGGTCATCAGTTCGAACCCACTAGCTGATCCTTGGAAACCCTGTGGGGCAGTTCTGCTCTGTACTATAGGGTCGCTATGAGTCAGAATCTACTCGACAGGCACTGGTTTGGTTTGATTTAGAAGGCAGTAGTGGGTAGAGGTATGAAATTTGATAAATACATACTTTCTTTTTGAAAGCTGAACATCAGCAATATGTTGGGGACAGGAATGGGATACAAAAAACCAAAAAGGTTAATGAAATATTCTCCTTCAGTTTTAGTTCCTGGTTTCAGCTCATGGCATCTGAAATCCTGGTTCCACTACTTACTACCCATGTGTCCAAGAGCAAGGTACTTACCTTCTCTCTTCCCTTGTTTCCTCATCTGTAAAATGGGCATAATAATAAAAATTGTTATCTTATTAGGAAGATTAAATGAGTTAATGACTGTAAATCCCATGGAACAGTGCTTGGCACGTAGTAAACATTCAGCAAATGTTAGCTATCAATATTATTCCAGTGGAAAGCTCCACTTGACTGTGAGCCCCATGAAGGCAGGGCCATAACCACCTGGCTCATCACCCCATCCTCAGTGCTTAGCACAGTGCTTGATGCCTCATAGACTGCTATTCAATATTTGTTAACTGAAGAATGGGTTGAGTTTGGTTCAATGGAGGTTATACAAATTACTGAGTTAATAAAGCATTGTAAGACATAATTTGAGATTGTGAGGATAAAGTCAGTCCCTCTTAGGATTCTAGCAGCTTCCATACCTGAGCATTGACTGAGAATCCATAGAGAGGTCTCAACTCACACCAGGGATAGTGAGCCTGAGACGCAGACGGAGCAGGTCAATAACTTAATTTTCAGAATGGGAGGGTCTAAAATGAGTGAAGGGTAGAATTGTCTGCAGCTATTGTGTGGGGAGTCAAGGAGTTCAGACATGGTGCTGGCCAACAGTGGCATCAAGAGTCTGAATGTATGTTTGTGTGAACCAGCCACTCTCCAAACACTCCAGCTTATGGTATTTCTAGCCAAGTTTTGGTGAGGGCCAGTGGTCGGGGGGATTGGGGCTGTCATGGAGTTGTAGGGTGACAGGAAATGAAGTGTCTCTTTCTCCAAGGCAGCTGGGCTTATTTTAATGAGCAAGGTCAGCAATGAAATGACCAGAAAGAGAAATAGCTGCCATTAGGCATCAGTTGCAGTCTTGTGTCAATTATTCCCTGTACCATTCCCTTTGCCACGGGCTGAAGCAAACATGGCCCTAATCAGTTTTACATCTCCGTTTAATTTTATTGGAAAGAAGAACTGGCAATGCATCACAGAGGCCAAGTGTGACACAAAAGGTGACCCCCCTGCCAACTTAATGGCACAATACATAACCCTTAATGAAGTCGCTATCTTGTCCCTCTTTTGCTGTCTCAGCCCCATGATTTACGACGGCATCATTTTGCTTTGCCCTCTTTTCATTTCAGCTTTGACAAAGTGGATGAAACAATTATCTTCGTTATCAGCCAGAGCAGTAGAAATGTGATAGTTGGGAGATTTCTGCAGGTGGAAGGCCTTGGCTTGTGCTCAAAACCAATGAAGGAATATTTTTTTCCTCCTCTCCTCTTCTTCCTGTGACTATGGGCTCCTGAAGATGGATTGTGTATACCAATGAGCAGTGAGAGTCCTATATCATTGTGGCAAGAAGTAATTTCAGGGGAAGGAGAACTCTGAAGCTGCAGATAGAAGAGAGCTTGGAATTTTGCAATCTGTCCTTTTTGAGCTCCTTGTATTTGTTTTTCCATATACACTCAGGCCAAGTTCTCTCTACCCCACCTTCATCTTACACCCACCTCTGTGAAGAGAGCAAGCATTTTTTATGTTATAAATAATACTTTGTGTTTATTTAGTCTAATTAAGCATTTATTCATTCATTAACTTATTCAATCAACATTTATTGAACTTCCTCTGGATGTTAAGCACAAGTAGGTGCTGTGGACATAGAGAAAAGGGATAGTTATAGATTTTATCCCCAAGAAACGGTATATTCTACCAACAGAAATAAGACAAGAATATAAGTGAATGTATAATGAGATAGTAAGAGATAAGCATAATGAGAGATGTAGGCAGAGCGTAAGGTGGTTGTTAAGAGGAAGGAGACATTATTTCCAAAATGGGAGAGCTGGACTTTAAAAGGGGGGTAGGATTTGGAGAAATAAATGAAAACGCATTTGTATCTACCATCTTGTAAGCAGTGTAGATATAGAGATGAATAGCTACCTAGATAAACAGATCAGACTTTGGTAGCAATTGCATGTTACTCTGCGAAAATGATACAGGGACTGGGAAAAAAAGAGAGGGTGAACTTTGGGCCAGGGAAATAGTGAGTCTGTATTCCAATCTGAGGCTCTTGCTGTCCAATTGGAGGTGAGAATAGCATATCTTGTTGAGGAATGGAGGAATTTAGCTATGCTAGCAACTTCTGATGGACTGTGGGAATGAAGTTTGTGAAAGCAGAGAGGATAGCAGGGGCTGTGTCTTCAGTTGTCTGGCTTGGCTTGATATTCTTCCCTGTCCTCCACCCCAATTCATGTGCTAGACAGCCATGGTAGGGACTTAGATGTGAGATGTAATTTGCTGGGTCGAGATTTACGAATGTATATGCCTAAATACGTGTATACATAAACACCAAACCACCAAGGCATTGGTGGTTCAGTGGTAGAAGTCTTGCCCTTCATGTGGGTTCAATTCTCAGGCAATGCATTGACCAGTGCACCTCATGTGCAGCCACCACCTGTCTGTCAGTGGAGGCTTGCATGTTGCTATGATGCTGAACAGGTTTCAGTGGAGCTTCCAGGCTAAGATGGACTAGGAAGGAAAGCCTGGCAATCTAGTTCTGAAAATCAGCCAATAAAAACCCTATGGATCCGGTTCCATAATTTTCTAACAGATTAGCTTACAAAATCTACCCCCAAGAATCTTTCTTTCCATTGCATCTGACTCAGGGAGAATTGTGATTAGTTTTCACTAATTATGGATTCTTTGGAGTCCAAGCATTGTTGGTTGGATGTTCTTTCATCAGTAAAGCTCTCTTTGCAGAATACCACTCACACCAATCCTTGCTGACATGATGGGAGTATTTCCAGAGTATTTTCAGGTGGATGGAGAGTTGTAATGCTGACATGGTTACTTGGGGTCTTAAGTGGATCCTTCATATAAATCTGCACATAAATAAATTTAAAAATAAATACATCATATAAATTGATGTGTGTGTATGCAGAGAAACCTTCCCCAGAATAGTCAATATACAATCCATTTTGTCTCTGCCTTCACTCTACCTCTGTTCAGTGTGTAGAGAATGAGGGGAATTGCAAGGGGGGCAGTTCTACGCCCTGAGCCCATTTTCTTAAAGTAGCACACATATTCAGTATTTGCTTTAAGCTACCACATTGACATGATGGTTGTTTAAGTCTGAAGTGAAATATATTAGAGGAAGCACTGTGAAAGCAAGGGCCACTGTCCAATATGTAACTGAAATAGCAATGGTCAGACTATGAGACACACATAGAAAGAAGTTAAAAAGTGATACTTTTTTTATGTTCTTGCTCCCATATTCAACCAACGGTGCAGACTCCCCACCACCTGCCTAGCCCTGAACCCCATCCCCACCCCTAGCCAGAGCTGCCCTGCCCATAGAGGCATATTCATGCCTGCCTTCCATGTTAAAATCTGTCTGCAATTTTGTCCCTGATGGGTGCTGTGCAGAAGGAAGAGATTAAAACAACAACAAAACACACAGAGTTGTGTGTCTTTGCGTCCCCGTGGTGCAGTATCCAAAAGACATCAGAGGTCCATTTTTACTTGTTCCTCTCCTTGACCCTGCTAAGTGGAGAGCTGAAGGGCCTCAGGGACCCAGAGTACAAGCTAGTACATCATGTCCAGCACTATGTGCCCAAGGACCATCCAGAAACTCCCCCTGAGAAGGCAGCAGAGGGTGATGGGTAATCTCTGGAAAAGAAAACAAGACATTTTTTGGATGGAGTTGTGGGGGAAAAGGAGGTGGGAGAGGGGGAACCCTGCAGCTACTTCCTTCGATCTCAGTAAATGCCTGCTGATATTTCCTGATGGAAATTTCTTCCATGGACAGAGATACAGATGGAGTTTACCGACATGGGACTGCAGACACACTCTGGGATAATGAAAAAATGCCCAAGGTAGCCATATGCTCGGTGGCAGTTTGTTAGAAGGAACTCCAGTTGGGTGAATACATAATAGCATTTTTGGCATCATTGACTAAGGGGGATCCTCCGTACTTCTATGTCTTGTTTCATTTTTTTTTTTGGCTTAATTTATGTAAATTTTGAAATTGCAGCCCTATTTATTAACATTCTTTATGAGGTGATGTTTTCCCTCAAGTTCTGAGATTTATGTCCAATAGATCAGGATGACCTGGGGCTAGTCCAAACTCGGAATGAATTCTGTTTTCTCTCACATTTCTTTAAAATCCCAATTATGACCTTGCTTTTCTCTTATTTGAAAGAGTGTTTTAGAATTAATAACGGTACTATTCATGATGATGATAACAATTATTATTATTATTATTAACATAACATCAGCCATTTATTTAACATTTACAGCTTAATTGTAGGCATTATTATCTTTGTTTCACAATTATGAAAACTAAAGACATTCAAGGATCTTGCCCAAGGCAATACTATTACTAATTATCAGACAAGATGAGAATCCAGATCAACTTTGTCCCAAAGCTTCCATTCTTTCCAGAATACCATGACCTTTCCCATCTTGGGGGCAGGAATAGATTTACAAGAGTAGGTGTTTGACTGTAAAACACATGTCATTCGAGGCAAGTGCATTTCAAGTTTAGATCCATTGTTCATTTTATCACTAAGATTGCAGAATAGTTTTCTTGCAGTACCTGTCTTTATTTTCATGCAAGGCTGTGATTGTTAAGATTGTGTGTGAATTGACAGGGCCGTGATGTTCAGGTGGTTTGGCAGTTATGATGTAGTTTGGCAGTCGTATAATGATGTGATCATTTCCATGATGAGATTTGCTATAATGTGATCACTTCCGTGATGGGATCTGCTGTGAGTAGCCAATCAGTTGAAAAGGACTTTTCTTGGGGGTGTGGCCTGCATCCAATATAGATAGACTTTCTGACAAGGCTTGAGGGCTTTTGCTCGCTCTGGATCCTGCAGCTGGCTCCTGTTCATCTGATCTATGGTTCTTGGAACTTGAGATAGCAGCTTACCTGATGTCTTACCTGCTGATCTTAAGATTCATCAGTCTTTGTAGCCTGTGAGCCAGGAGAAGCCTCCAGTCTGACCATGGACTTGAGACTTTCCAGATTCTACAACTGTGTGAGCCATTTCCTTGATATAAATCTCTCTATATACTTGTACACTTCGCTGGTTTTGCTTCTCTAGAAAATCCAGCCTAAGGGAATAGTGTTCTGGAAAAAGTTTAAAAAATTTTTTTTTTTTTTAAATAATCTAGGCTTCAGGATTTACTTAAATATAGTTTCATTCTATTTATTTAGTCAATTCTGGGGTGCTGGGGGCAACCTGGAAAAACTGACCGCACTGAGCGTTCGGGAGATGTAAACCCAACACATGCTTTTGTCTATCCAATGACCTGAGTCCTCTTATTTGAGGCTCAATCCACATGGCAGAAATACCACAATGGAACGCTTTTAGGAGTGGAATTTGTAGGGGAAAAATTAAAGGTAAAATGTTCTGACCCAGAACTAAGCCAGGAACGTTTGGAACCAGCGTTTTGAACCCAGCATGCCCAGTGAATAATTTGACTCAGGCTTTCTGATGTAGACATAAACCGAAAATGTGTGCAGAGCTGGAAAATCATGCTCTGGATAGAGGTCGAAGGAGCAGAGGTGAGCCATTTTTCTTCTGTTTCCAGCCCTGTAGTCGATACCGCTTATGTATCATGCATGCTGCATGCGGGCTATGGGGGAGCTGGATGGGCCGACGGCCAAGGTAGGAAGAAGCACAACCTGTCAGGTTGAAGGTAAGTGGTTTATTTCTTAGATGAATTTGCTTCCTTCCTTTGGAAATATTAATAAAACACACACACACACACCTCTACAGTAGGCATTATATTCTCATTTTTGATCCCCACACTTGCAGTCTGTCCAAGTCTAGCTCCTTCTTTGTGAAACTTGGCATGCTCTTAATTAAGTTAGTATAGCCCATTCCTGAGTAATATAAAATGTATTTATAAACCCACATTCTTTAGTTAGGCCCTTGATTTCCTAAAGCTTCATCTGTCTTCTCTTTCCAAGGTCAGTTTTGTGCATTTTTTTCTGTCATGGGTGCAAGTAACATGAGTGACAGAGCTGCGAGGTGGGCTGATAAAGAGGAAGAACAAATGCACTTGGCAGGACATTAAGAGAAGTCAAACAGTGCCTTGGAAGGGGCTCCTGATTGATCAGGAGCATAAGAGGTGGGGCCAAGGCTGTGTGTCAGAGGGAGGAGCCCAGCCAGCAGCTCTGCCAGCTAATTGCCCCATCTTTGCTGGGATACCTGCTGTCTATCTGCTGGAGACACCAGCTGCAGAGGGATTTCTGAGTGTGTCTCCAGGCCCTTGGCAGCCATGCCCCTGCCCCTTCTCTCCCTCAGTCATTTAAAGATCTGAGAAGGAGAATTACAGCTCTGGCCACCTTCAAAATAGGTGAGATGAGTGTGTGAAAAGGACCTTCACTCTGCTATGTGCTGGTTTTACAGAATCTCCACCAGGAAACCTATTTCATGCCTAGATGCCTAGTTCATTTTGTGGCTTAAGCGTACCAGAGACATTTCATTACCAATTCCTCCTCTACTTCTACACTTACTAGAACGTTTCCATTCATGTGTTTTCTCCTCAGGCAGAGATCAAAGAAAATATTGAGCCTTCACATTGGCCATCACTACAAAGCTGATAACCATGTTGTTCTTCAGTTCTTGCTTTCATTGCTCAGGCCCTGATTCTCAGACCCTGATTTAGAGCCAGCTTTTTTTTTAACCTCTGGGAACTCATGCCAGGGTTTACCTCTGATAAAGGATTTGTCCTCAGAGCAGGCAGCAAATCTGTTCCCTTGGCAGAGGGTGGAAGCCGTACCTTGTGACATTCTCCTGCTAACCCAGCCAGGCCACAGGGCAGCCAGCATTTCCGCAGGGGGCTGGCATCACATATGTAAACAGAAATTGCTCCCCTCTAGGAAGCTCTTTCCAGTGACATTGTTTGTCACCTCTGAGAAGTGCAAGCAGTGTGACAAGTTTGGTTCTGGTATGAGGGTGGGATGGGAAATTAGGTGGTGATGCTTTCTTGTTTTTACCAGAAGAAGAAACTGAGGCACAGAAAGACCAAAGGGCCATCACCAGATTTGGAACGAATGAGTTGAGTAGAAGGAACATGGGACCACAGAGCTGCTCTCACTTCCACCACGTGGGCATATCTGTGATTCATCAAGAAATCTCAACTCAGAGCTACAGATTGGAAATCTTGGATACCTTCTAAATAGGCATACGCATTACTGTCATGTTCAAACAAACAACTAATTAGTGCCATGCTCAGCAAGGCACTGGGAGCAAGCAGGGAGCTGCTCTGAGTGGACCCAGCATCCCTGGGTGCTGCACAGTCTGCTCATGGCCAGACAAGCAGGTTGACTTCTGTTCCCAGGAGTCCTCCAGGGGGTATTTCCAGACCCCCTTTCCCAGCTGGGGATGATGCCTGTATGGGAAGACAGCACTCACTGTGGCTTTTCTTTGAGAAATGGGGTATTTTTGCACCTGTGACATCAAGGCTAATTGGGGTTGGGAGGGCTGGGCCGTGAAGATAGACATGGACTCTACCTGAGCATCAAGTTTTCTTGGGAGGAGAAGCTTAGGGAAAAATCATGCTTTTTTTTTTTTTTTAAATCCACTCTCCCTAGTACAGACCCTTTCAGACTAGGCTCTGGGGCTGTTTCCTTAATTTACCTGCTTGTTCCGAGATGCAATACAGAAACATGTTCTGACTACAAGGTTGCTTGCCTTCCCCTCCCCATTCCAGCATAGGAGTCTGTTGGGGCCTGGTGCCTAGCCCTCCGAGCTGTACATCAGCCACAAGTCACCTTCTCAGTGGGCCCTTTCCCCTCTGGTACTCCTAGGAAGGGTGAAGAAGGAAGAAAGCAAGGGCAGATATGTTGTTCTTTTGCTGGGCCTCCTGCTACTGGAAAAATATATGTTATAGTGGAAAGTGGATGGACTTTGGAATAACACAGATATGAGTCTGAAGCCCAATTTTAGTACTTATACATTATGTAACTTGGGTAAGCTACTTAAATGGAGGCTCGGTTTCCTTATTTATAAAATCGGCATAGTTCAGATATGAAATAATACATAAATAAAAGGAGCATTTTACCACCTCTGTGGTTGATCTAATACTTGTGATACTTATTTCAAATTATTTCTCTTTAAAAATGTATCAGAATAGTGCTATTTACCATGTATATCGTAAAGCATGGAATCTGCAGACTGGACAAGATTTGAGATGCCATCTTAGCTAACTTTTCTTTAGCAAAATGCCCAGTTATATTACACTTTCCATAAAGTCACCCTCTACTTGAGTGACTCTGGTGAAGAAGAGGTCTCTTTTTTCCTCAAAGAAACCTCTCCTATCTTTAGACAGATCTTGGATAAGAACCTTGTTTCTTAATAAAATTTTTGTCATTTTTAATATAAATTTTCAGTGCTTTCAAAAAATTATGCGGTCACTATAAGTTGGAATCGACAGCAACGGGTTTGTTTTGTTTTTTGTTTTTATTTACTTGGGATTTGTCTCTCTCACCCATTTTCCAGGGAGGAAAAACTGAGAGCCAGGGTTAAGAAATATTTATCAGTGTCTGGCCGCGTTGAGTGTAGGTAATCAAAAGGATTAGAAAGACAAGCTGAGACGAGGGCTGTAGAACGGATGCTATGAGACGGAGCCCCGTTATGGGACACCAGGAAGTCCCAAGTGCCCAACCTTAAACTGTCCTTCAGTGAAAAGGCACCTAAACTGAAACCCCAGGAAACTGAAGCCAAAACAACTGCCCCTGGACCAGGTCCATCATCTAAGAAGAGATCCAGAGAGAGTTCTTTCTAATTGCGCTTATTTTAGATCATCATCATTTTAGGGAATTGATGCACGAGTTATGTTGACAGAAGTCTAAAGCAGCCATCACTCAAATCTGGACCAAATAAAATAAAAATAGAGAGAAATAAATAAATAAAAGTGAGTTTCAGCCAAAAATGGGAAAAAGAAAGAAAGAAAGGGCGCTCACATTATCAACCAATAAACCCAATAATCCATTAGTGACCAAGGTTGCTGAATAATATAGTACTTTCCCAGTGCCATAATTTATACTGCAGACTAGAGAATAGACGCGGTTATTAGAGTGAGGGCTACTGGATGACACATGATGCATGACCGAGCAGCATTGATCTTCACACAACAGGAAGGTGTCTAGACCAGGAGATGTATGGCTATGCGATTCAGAGCAGGGCATATTTCATGTGAGGCCTAATGGAGTAGTGGAGCCAGTGATGGATGGGTTTGCCCAGTTTCAGTAGCAGTGCAGTTATAGCAGTGCTAATGTCTGACCTCGTCTGTGCCTCATGTCCTTCATTCAGTCAGGGTGACCTCATTTAAAGGGACAGAATGTGAGATGGGGAGATGGGAGAAGGAGGGCAGGGGAAGGGGCTGAATGATGGGTGAGGGATGATAGGCGGTAGAGGAGACAATTCAGGGTGAGGCAGGCAGGGATGGGGTGTGTAGGAGGGATTTAGTGAGGGAAAAGAATGAAAGAAGCGAGGGAGGGCAAAAATTATGTGAAAGCCAATCCAAACATCCAGGCTGAAAAATAAATGAATAAAAGGACTCGTCAATGCTTTTCTGCATTTTTTCCTTCCCTCTCTAATTCGGCAAGATTTAGGAGTCCATTGGGGCTGTCCTGGAAAGCCTGGGGCTCGCTCCACTCTGAGAATAGGTCTCCACCCCAGAGAGAAGGATCAAGGAAAGGGGCGAAAGACTGAATGTGAGATGGGTCTGGTGCTAATGGGGTGAGGATATTCTGTGAGCCAGTTTGAGTTATCTGCATCGATTATGCAATAGTGGAGAGCCTGTCCTCCCCCTGCACTCCCCATACCCAGTTAGATGATGCTTAACGCATCCTAATGACACTCTTGATCATTCCTAGGGAAAATTAATGATTCATGCTATAGCCAATCCAAGTCCAAGTAGCTCTGTTCGTGTTGTTTTTCTTCTCTCTCTCTCTCTCTCTCTCTCTCGTGTAAATTTCTCTCTCTGCAAGTGTTGGAGAGATGAGGAGGATTTCAATCTTGCTTCTTAGCTGATATTTAACTAAGAAACATTTATCATTCTTTAGTTTTCTTTCCCATGTTCTCCATCATTTCTGAGTTACTCTTCATTTGGGTGGACTGGTTTAGATGTGGCAACCAGGGCTCAGATGCTCCTATAATACTGTCCATTGTGGAATGAAGGGAAATGGTTTAGCTGCTCATATTTCTTTTATACTTTCCCACTACCACTCCTTCCCCCCGCCCACAATACACATGCAACCGTCTCCCTAAAAGACATGTCTACTACTTCTCAATTCATAGCAAGACCTTGGGGAAGGTAATTTGACTCACTACCCTGTTGAGTACTAGAATCTGAAAGGGGTTGTGTGGGTCACGTTGGTATTCGTTCAGTTCAAATACTGTGCATGGCTCATGGGAGGTAGTAGTTACTACGGCTCAGAGTATTTTCAGTGTCAGGGACTTTGAAAGTTTCTTTATAACTTTAGCCTTTGTTTATTCCTCCAAAAATTTTGCATAAAATTAAAGCAATTCTATAACTAAATATTCTTAGTAATCATTAATTAACAAGACATACATTAGCTGGCAGAGATGAGTGCTAGTGGGTGAGAAGAGGAAGCACTCATTCAGTAACTCAACAAATATTTATGGAGTGTCAATTATGGTCCAGGCCCTGATTTTTGTAATGAAGATAAATCAGAAAGCAAAACAAATGAATGTTACAATTTATTAAGAAGACAAACTGAACAGATTACTGTACGATAATTAAATCACAGAAAATAACTCATTGGTGGGAGGAGAGCAAAAAAGAAACCAGCATTTCTGAATACCTGCTTTATACTGGGCACTGTGCTAAGTTGGTTATATATAACATTTTATTTAAGTGATAATGCACGAGGTGGGTGTTACCGTGCCTGTTTTACAGATAGGAAACTGAAACTCGAGAAAGTAAATAATTTTCCCATGGTCATATATCTGGTCAGAGGCAAAACTGGAATGATATCCCGTTCTATTTGACACAAAACCTGCTCACAAACTTAGAAACCTACTTCATATCACACATAGAAATAAATTTCTAGAGGATTAAATGTGAAAAACAAAATTTTAAATCTCTTAGAGAGAAATATATTTCTTAGTCAAAAGTCACACATTATAAGGTAAAATATGAATAAACTTGATTATATCAAAAGTAAATTTTTTTGGAGATTTTGCTTCTGTCTAAAATGGAGTAACAGGAACTAGATTTACTCTCTCACCTGAAATGATGCAACAATTTAGAAAATACATGCAAAAACATTTCTCCAGATACTGAGCATTAGAGAGTGAAGCATAGTAACCCCTGAGAAGGGAAAGAGCTTACTGCCTGTTGAACATTTCCACGCTGTTACTCAATGAAGGGGAACCCCAGTAGAACCTGGTGGTCTTGCTGAATTGAAGACACAGAGGTGGGAGTCTGGAGACGCCAAAGTAACTAGAGTTTTCAGGGCAGAGTATGGGAGAGAAGAGAGCTGCATAGAGAGAAAACTTCAGCGATTTGAGAAAAGATCTCTTTGAGTATTCAACTAAGTACTAATCAGTGCATGTGTGTGAGAAAACCACCTGCAAAAAAAAAAAAAGTCAGAAAAAGAACCACCAGAAACATTAGAAGGAACAATCTCTAGGACTTATACAAGTCTGGAAAAAGTAACAGTTCCTATCAGCAAGAGTGGAAAACCTCATAATTCATGGGGGCAACTGATAGACTAGAAGGCTTTTGCCTTAGTAAAAAAACCAAAACCAAACTTGTTGTTGTAGAATCGATTCCAACTCATAGGACAGAGTAGAACCACTCCATAGGGTTTCCAAGGAGCATCTGGTGGATTTGAACCACTGACCTTTTAGTTAGCAAACAAGCTCTCAACCACTACGCCGCCAGGACTCCTTTGCCTTAGTAATCGTAACCATAACCCATTACTTTCGAGTCAATTACAAATCATAGTGACCCTATAGGACAGAGTAGAACTGCCCCATAGGGTTTCCAAGGAGAACCTGATAAATTTGCACCGCCGACCTTTTGGTTAGCAGCCGAACCCTTAACCACTCCACCACCAGGGTTTCTGAGTTTGCCTTAGTAGTAGGGTAAAATTACCTCTAAACTAAATGCTACTGTGGTTCCATCTAACAAAGCTTAAACACAAGATCCATAAGGATGAAACTGTTTATCCTTAAGTTAATAAAACCTAATTGCATCCCAGAAAAAAATTCAAGAATATAATATATATATATATCATCCAATGAGGCAAAGTTCACAATGTCGGACATTTAATAAAAAATTACCAGGCATACAAAGAAATAGAAAAATATGATCCATAATGAGAAGAAAAATCAATCAATCAAAACTGATCCAGAAATGATAAAATTAGTATTCAAGGACATTAAAAATAGTTATTATAATTCTATTCCATATGTTCAAGAGACTAGGGAAAGCTTGACTATGTTAAGTAGAGACATGGAAGAATACTACATTAAGGAATATCATAATCAGTTTGCTAAAACCAGTAGTAAAGGGAACGATCAAACTTCTAGATATGAAAATTGCAATATCTGAGATGAAAAATATACCAGATGGGATTAATGGCACACTGCACAGTGCTGTTGAAAATAACAATAATAATAATAATAATAATAAAAGATTAGTGAGCTTTAAAAACAGAGCAATAGAAAATATCTAAAATTAAACATGGAAGGAAAATAGGAGTGAAAAAAATAAACAGAATATCAGGGAACTGTGGAACAACTTTAAGCAGCCTACTATTTCTGTAATTGGAGCCTCTGAAGGAGATGAGGGAGGGAGATATCAAAAAACTATTTGAAGAAATAAGGAAGAAAATTTCCTCAAAATCTGATGAAAACTATAAACCTACAGATACAAGAAGCTCAACAAAACCCAAGGAAAAGGAACATGAAAAATACTACACCCAGGAACATCATAATCAAATTGCTAAAACCAGTGGTAAAGGGGAAAATTTAAAAGCATTTAAATAAAAACAGACCATGAGATGCAGAAAACAAACACATAATAACAGCAGTTTTCTTATTGGAAACAGTAAAAGCTAGAAAATAGCAGAGGGGCATTTTTAAAGTACTGAAGGAAAAAAAGAAATACTGTCAACCTAGACTATTTTGCCCAGCAAAAATATATTTTTTAAAAAAAGGTAAAATTAAAAAAAATTTTTTTCCCTCAGACATACAAAAGTTGAAAGAATTCTTCACCAGCAGACCTGTACTACAAGAAATATTACCAGGCAGGAAAAAAAAAAGATACCAGATAGAAATCTGTATCTACACAAAAGAAAAAAGTGGACTAGAAATGGTAATTACATGTATAAATACAAATAATTTTTCTTAATCATTTAAATCTCTTTAAAAATTAAGTGTTTAAAGCAAAAAATAATAATATGTTGAGAGGTTTATCACATTTATAGAAATAAAATGCATGGAAACAATAGCACAAAGACCAGTAGGAGAGAAATGAAAGAATACCATTGTTGTGTATGTGAAGTAGTACAATATCACTTAGAGGTAAACTGTGTTAAAAAATATATACTTCGAACTTGAAAGGAACCAATAAAATAACAGTTACAATAGTTATAGCTAATAAACCAACAAAGGAGACAAAATACAGTACACCTACTCCTCCCTTATTGACTATCTCATTATCCCACATTTAACGCTTACCACAATAGTAAAATATCTACTATCTGGCTATTTTGCACATTAATGTACACCTGGCAGCAATGAACACTGAGGTGCGAGATGAAAGTAATGCTGGTTGTGACAGTTAAGGTTATGTGTCAGCTTGGCTGGGCCATGATTCTCAGTGGTTTGGCTGTTAAGTAATGATATAATTTGACAGTTATACAATGATGTAATTTGGCAGTTGTGTAATGATGTAGTCATCCTCTATTTTGTGAGCTGATGTGGTCATCCTCCATTTTCGTATAATTCCGATTTTCACATAACAACCTGGTCTTTGGAACCTAACCATGTCGATAACTGAGGGATGGGTGTACTTCAGTATTACTCCATCTTGTCCTTTGTGCTACTTTGGTCATACATTTTACCTTTTCATACATTATAAATCTCACAATATATAGTTATTTCTATTATTTTAAATAATTATCTTCAGAAGATATTAAATAAGAACATATCTTTTATATTTACTTATATGTTTACCATTTCTGGCAAATTTCACTCTTTGAATGAATTTTTTGATCTGAATTTCTACCTGGAATTATTTTCTTTCAGTGTAAATAATTCCTTATAACTTTTTTTTTTTGGTAGTGTTCTGCTGATGAGAAATTATCTCAGCTTTTGTTTGTCTGAAAAATTTACTTTCATTTTTGAAGTATATTTACAGGAGATTACTATTTCTAGGTTAACAAGTTTGTTTTTTGTTTGCTGGTTGGTTAGTTTTCTTTTATTTTGATTTTTCTTTAGTTTGCACTTATTAGAGATAATTTCATTGTATTCTGACTTTTATTGATTCTAATGAGAAGTCAGTTGACAGTCTCATCTTTGTTCTCCTTTTATTTCTCTGGCTATTTTTAAGATTTTTTTCTTTACACACTGCTTTTTTCAGCAATTTGTTATGATGTATCTTGATATGGCTTTGTGTTTATTCTCCTTGGGGTTCCTTGAGCACCTTTGATCTATTGTTTTATATTTCTCATCAAATATGAAAAAAATTTAGCCATTATTTCTCTAAACAATTTTAATTCTCCCTTCTTCCATTTCTTCTGGAATTCAAATTACATGCATGTAGGCCACTAGATAGTTTTCCAAGTTCACTGAGGTTTTAAGAACTTTTTTTCCAGTCTTTTTTCTCTAAATGCTTCAGTTTTGATTGTTTTTATTGTTATGTCTTCAAATTAATTTATATTTCATTCTTCATTGTCTAATCTGGTGTGAAGTCCATCCAGTCAATATTTAATTTCATATATTTTTTAATTTTAGAATTTCCAGTTGGATCATTTTTATAGTCTCCATTTTATTCCTAATTATATTCATGTTTTCCTTTAAATCCTGAACATATTTATAATAGCTGTTTACAAGAAATTGCCTCCTATTTCTGTTCTCTTTGTCATTTCTAGGTATGCTTCTGTTGATTGATTTTTTTTTCCATTATAATGGGTCACATTTTCTTTCCCTTTGCATGTCTAGTAATTTTTATCAGATGCTGGGCATTGTAATTGTTACTTTGTTAAGTCTGATTTTATTTTCTTCCTTTATAAAGCTTTGTTCTAACAGAATTAATTCATTTATAGATCATCTTGATCATTTTGATACTTTAAGATTTTTTTAATAGCAGGTCTAGCAGCTAAAGTCTAAAGGTCTAAAGTCTAAAACTGGACTATATAAAGAAGAACATGGCATCAGGATTGGAGGAAGATGCAGTAACAACCTGCAATATGCAGATGACACAAACTTTGCTTGCTGAAAGTGAAGAGGACCAAAAAACTCTTACTGATGAAGATCAAAGACTACAACACTCAGTATGGAATACACCTCAACATAAAGAAAACAAAAATTGTCACAACTGGACCAATAAGCAACATCATAATAAATGGAGAAAATACTGAAGTTGTCAAGGATTTCATTTTATTTGGATCCACAATCAACACACATGGAAGCAGCAGTCAAGAAATCAGACGATGTATTGCGTTGGGCAGATCTGCTGCAAAAGAACTCTTCAAAGTGTTACAAAGCAAAGATGTCACCTTGAGGACTGAGACACACCTGACCCAAGCCATGGTATTTTCAATCACCTCACATGTATGAAAAAGCTGGATAATGAATAAGGAAGATCAAAGAAGAATTGATATATTTCAGTTATGATGTTGGCAAAGAATATTGAATATACAATTGACTGCCAGAAGAATGAACAAATCTGTCTTGGAAGAAATACAGCCAGAATGCTACTTAGAAGCAAGGATGGTGAGACTTTGTCTCACATACTGTGGGCATGTTATCAGGAGGGACCAGTCCCTGGAGAAGGACATCATGCTTGGTAAATTGGAGGGCCAGCGAAAAAGAGGAAGACCCTCAATGAGATGGACTGACAGAATGGCCGCAACAATGGGCTCAAGCATGCACATATTGTGAGGATGTCACAGGACCAGGCAATACTTCGTTCTGTTGTACATAAGGTCGCTATGAGTCTGAACTGACTCAACAGCACCTAATGACAACAACAAAGTTTAAAGTAGTTTTTACTCTAGGGCTAATATAGTGCTTCCTCTAAGTCATGGCTTTCTGATGTCTTTACTGAATTTTCTCAGTATTCAAAAATGTCTCTCTTATTCTAGTTGATTATAACACAAACATCTCCCTACTCTTGGTGAACTTCAGTAATGGTTCAGTGTGATTTCTCTGATAGTTGTTCTTGGCTGGCTTTGAAGATATTCACACTACACATGTGCAGTATGATATCAGCCAGAGACTCCCTGGTTCCCTTATGTTGACTTCTGGAGCTCTTTCTCTGTGGAGCTTCTTGGTACTCTGCCTCACAAAAACAATCAGCCTCAACTTCTCTGAATTCTAATTTTGATTTCTTCAGCTTAGTATTCTGCTTGTTCTGTTTAGGTTTCCTCTCCCTGGGTTGTTGTTAGGTTGTTGTTAGGTGCCATTCAGTCAGTTCCAACTCATAGCGACCCCATGTACAACAGAACGAAACATGGCCTGGTCCTCTGCCATCTTCACAGTTGTTGCTATGTTTGAGCCCATTGTTGCAGTCACTGTGTCAGTCCATCTCATTGAGGGTCTTCCTCTTTTTCACTGACCCTCTACTTTACCAAGTATGATGTCCTCCTCTAGGGTTTGGTCTTTCTTGATAACATGTCCAAAGTACATGGAGGAAGTCTCACCATCCTTGCTAAGGAGCATTCTGGCTGTACTTCTTCCAAGACAGATTTGTTTGTACTTCTGGCAGTCCATGGTATATTCAATATTCTTCACCAACACCATAATTCACATACATCAATTCTTCTTCAGTCTTCTTTATTCATTGTCCGGCATTTGTATGCATATGAGGCGATTGAAAACATCATGGCTCGAGTCAGGCACACCTTAGTCCTCAAAGTGACATCTTTGCTTTTTAACATTTTAAAGAGGACTTTTGCAGCAGATGTTGCCCAGTGCAATACATCATTTGCTTTCTTGGCTGCGGCTTCAATGGACACTGATTGTGGGTCCAAGTAAAATGAAATCCTTGACAGCTTCAGTATTTTCTCCATTTATCATGAAGTTGCTTATTGGTCCAGTGGTGAGGATTCTTTTTTCTTTTTAATGTTGAGGGGTAATCCATACTGAAGGCTGTGGTCTTTGATCTTCATCAATAAGTGCTTCAAGTCCTCTTCGCTTTCAGCAAGCAAGGTTGTGTCATCAGTAAAACACAAGTAAACTTCTGTCTTTGTCATCTAGTGCTGCTCTAACAGAAATACCACAAGTGGATGGCTTTTAACAAAGAGCAATTTATTCTCTCACAGTCTAATAGGCTACAAGTCCAAATTCAAGGCATCAGCTACAGGGGAAGGCTTTCTCTCTCTGTTGACTCTGGAGACAGGTCCTTGTGTTGCATCAGTCTTCCCTTGGTCTGGGAGCATCTCAGCGCAGGAACCTCAGGTCCAAAGGACACACTCTGCTCCTGGCACTGCTTTCTTGGTGGTATGAAGTCCCCCTGTCTCTCTGCTCAGTTCTCTCTTTTATATCTCAAGAGACTGCATCAGGACACAATTCAATCTTGTAGATTGAGTCCTGCCTTACTAACATGACTGCCACCCATCCTCCCTCATTAACATCACAGAGGGAGGATTTACAACATGTAGGAAAATCACACAATACCTGGAATCATGGCCCAACCAAATTGATACACACATTTTTGGGGGGACATAATTCAATCCATGACAACTTCTTGCTGGTATTCTTCTGCTTTCAGCCAAGATCCATCTGACATCTGCAATGATATCCTTCTTTCCATGTCCTCTTCTGAATCTGGCTTGAATTGCTGGCAGTTCCCTGTTGATGTATTGCTGCAACTTGTTTTTCAATTATCTTCTGCAAAATGTTACTTTGTGTAATATTTATGATATTGTTTGATAATTTCCATATTCTGTTGGATCACTTTCTTTTAGAATGGGCACAAATAAGGGTCTCTTCCAGTCAATTGGCCATGTAATTGTCTTCCAAATTTCTTGGCATAGACAAGTGAGCACCTCCAGAGTTGCATCAGTTTGTTGAGACATCGTAATTGGTATTCCATCAATTCCTAGAGCCTTGTTTTTCACTAATGCCTTCAGTCCAGCTTGGACTTCTTCCTTCAGTACCATCAGTTCTTGATCATATGCTACCTCCTGAAATAGTTGAATATCGACCAATTTTTTTGGTATAGTGACTCTGTATTCCTTCCATCTTCTTTTGATGTGTCCTTCAGTATTTTGCCCATAGAATCCTTCAGTATTGCAACTCAAGGCTTGAAATTTTTCTTCTGTTCTTTCAGCTTGAGAAATGTCAAAAGAATGTGTTCTTTCCTTTTGGTTTTCTAATTCCCCATCTTCGCACATTTCATTATAATATCGTACTTAGTCTTCCTGAGCCACCCTTTGAAATCTTCTGTTCGTCTCTTTTACTTCATCATTTCTTCCATTCGTTTTAGCTACTGTATGTTCAAGGGAAAGTTTCTTCTGACATCCATTTTGGTCTTTTCTTTCTTTCCTGTCTTTTTAATGACTTTTTACTTTCTTCGTGTTTAATGTCCATGATGTCATCCCACAACTCATCTGGTCTTTGATCATTAGTGTTCAGTGTGTCAAACCTATTCTTGAGATGGTCTCTAAATTCAAGTAGGATATACTCAAGTTTATATTTGGCTTTCTTGGACTGGTTCTAATTTTCTTCAGCTTGAACTTGAACTTACGTATGAGCAATTGATAGTGTGTTGTACAGTCAGTTCCTGGCCTTGTTCTGACTGATGATATTGAGTTCTCCATCATCTATTTCCACAGATGTAGTCAGTTTGATTCCTGTGTACTCCATCTGCTAGGTCCACATGTATAGTCGTTGTTTATGTTGTTGAAAAAGGTATTTCCAATGAATAGGTAATTGGTCTTGCAAAATTCTATCATGCGGTCTCAGGTGCTGCTTTTATCACCAAGGCTATGTTTTCCAACTACTGATCCTTCTTTGTTTCCAACTTTCACGTTCCAATCCCCAGTAATTATCAATGCATCTTGATTGTGTGCTTGATCAATTTCAGACTGCAAAAGTTAGTTAAAGTCTTCAATTTCTTCATCTCTGGCATTGTGGTTGGTGCTAAATTTGAATAGTAGTCATATTAACTGGTCTTCCTTATAGGCATATGGATATTATCCTCTTACCGACAGCTTTGTACTTCAGGATAGATCTTGAAATGTTCTTTTTGATAATGAATGTGATGTTGATGTCAATTCATTCCCAGTATAGTAGACCGTATGATTTTCTGATTCAAAATGGTCAATACTAGTCCATTTCAGCTCACTAATGCCTAGGATATCTATCTTCAAGTGTTCCATTTTATTTTTGACAACTTCCAATTTTCCTAGATTCATACTCTGTACATTCCACGTTCTGATTATTAATGGATGTTTGCAGCTGTTTCTTCTCATTTTGAGTCATGCTACAACAGCAAATGAAGGTCCCGAAAACTTTACTCCATCCACATAATTAAGGTCAATTCTATTTTGAAGAGGCCACTCATCCCAAGTCGTATTTTGAGCGCTTTCCAACCTGAGGGGCTCATCTTTGGGCACTATGTCACACTGTTCTACTGCTATTCATAAGGTTTTCCCTGGTCCTTTTTTTTTTCAGATGTTGATCGCCAGGTCCTTCTTCCGAGTCTGTCTTAGTCTGGAAGCTCCACCATACTTGACCCTGCTGGTATTTGAAATATTGGTGGCATAACTTCCAGCATCACAGCAACAAGTATTTCCCTTCTCTTAGGGTTAATATCCAGCACTATCCGTTCTATCTTGTCTGAAAACAGTTGTTTCACACATTTTGTCCAATTTTCTAGTATTTTATGATAGGAATACCAATTCTGTACCAATCACTTCCCTATGGGCAAAGGGGGAGTTCTCTCATCCTTTTCTAATTACCTTTTACTTTAGAAGAAAATTTTCGTGTTATGGATATACCGATGGATTTTTTCAAAATGAATACAGAGCACGTTTCAAAAAACAAGCAAACACAAAAGAAAACACTGTTCTCCCTTTCACCATAGTGTTGTCATTGGCTGGGATTTTTCCTCTTTCAAATATCTGCTAGTCTGAATCCTCTACTTTCTTATTGTGTTCTTTGCAAATTAAAAACTATGGCCTTGTAGAATCTGTATAGTGTAACAATGTTTCCCTAACTTCTAATAAGAATTACCTGTGGCATTTGTTAAAAATATAGCCATCTCCCCCTGCCTCTCCTCTTAGGTTGTTATTGTTAGGTGCTGTCAAGTCGATTCTGACTCATAGCAACCCTACGTACAACAGAACAAAACACTGCCCAGTCCTGCGCCATCCTCATGATTGTTGTTATGCTTGAGCCCATTGTTGCAGCCACTGTGTCAATCCATCTTGTTAAGGGTCTTCCTCTTTTTCACTGACCCTCTTACTTTACCAAGCATGATGTCCTTCTCCAGGGGTGGTCCCTCGTGATAACATGTCCAAAGTATGTGAGAAGAAGTCTTGCCATCCTTGCTTCTAAGGAGCACTCTGGCTGTACTTCTTCCAAGACAGACCTGTTCATTCTTTTGGCAGTCCATGGTATGTATATTCAATATTCTTTGCCAACACCATAATTCAAAGGCATCAATTCTTCTTCGGTCTTCCTTATTCATTGTCCAGCTTTCCCATGCATATAAGGTGATTGAAAACACCATGGCTTGGGTCAGGCAAACCTTATTCTTCAAGGTGCCATCTTTGCTTTCTAACACTTTAAAGAGATCTTTTGCAGCAGATTTGCCCAATGCAATGCATCGTTTGATTTCTTGAGTGTTGTTTCCATGGGTGTTGATTGTGGATCCAAGTAAAATGACTATTCATAAGGTTTTTACTGGTTAATTCTTTCCAAAAGTAGATTACCAGGTCCTTCTTCTTAGTCTGTCTTAGTCTGGAAGCTCAGCTGAAATCTGACCACCGTGGATGACCCTGCTGTATTTGAATGCTGGTGGCATAGCTTCCAGTATCACAGCAACATGCAAGCCCCCACAGTATGACAAACTGACAGACTGCGGGGGCGTGTATTAGGTAGAGCCTGGAAATGTGTATTTTAAAAGATACTGCAGATATATATTTTTTCAGGCAAATTTGAGAGCACTAGTAGTTAGAGCTCAGAAGCTGAGGCCAGAATGCATGAACTGAAAATTGACACCAGTACCTAGGAGCTCTATAGCACTGGGTTCATTTTATCCCTTCATGTCCTTCAGTGTCATTGCAGATGATTGTATATTTTTTGTTCTATAGTAAGGCATCAGGCTAAACTGGAAAAGGAGGACTAAAATCCAGCATTCTGTTAGTGAAGTCTTGGAGAACAAAGTGTGTTTTTTTCATAGGGGTATCCAGAGGGGATGTTGTTCTCGTTTTCATAGAATCACCATTTAAGACTAGCAGTGGCTATGGCTTCCTTGTCTGTGAAGTAAGAATAATAGAAGCAGGGCTGACTACATAATTTGTGGGGCCCCGTGCAAAACGAAAATGCAAGGTCCTTTGTTGAAAAAGCAGGAAAAAAAAAGCTGTTTCCTTTCTTCTGTGGTTTCTCTCTCAAACTGTCATGCTGCTTTTTAACTTGCTATTTAATGTCATACTTCTAGCGCAGTGGTTGATCACTGGGCTGCTGCCGAAAACGTCGGCAGTTGAGTCCACCAGCCACTCCTTGGGAACCGTATTGGGCAGTTCTACTCTGTCCTACAGGGTCGCTATGAGCTGGAATGGACTCTATGGCAATGGGTTTGGGTTTTTTGTTTTCCTAAGATACAGGAATACTTGTGGAGAAAGGTGGACTTTCACAGGCACCCAGAGCCCACCCTGATACTTGGCATGCAGGGCACAAGTGCCAGACCCCAACCCAGGCCTCACAAGGGCAGAGGATGGAGGCAGTCAAGGGCAGAAGTAGGGGAGGAGGAGGCAGAGAATCCATCCTAGAGAGGGGGGGGGGTTGGAAGGTGGGAGAAGGCGATGGGACTGCACATGAGCTGATGCACCAGCTAACCCACAGCACATTCTCCATTGTTCTATTAGATTTTACTTACAAGACACAAATTTTAAGATGGCGGCCGCAAAGCATTAAACCCAAGCATAGGGCTCCCTTTGAGCACTGAGCCCTGTGCAACTGCACTGGTCACACACCTAGGACGCCGGCCCTGAATACTTGTATCCAGTGCCTCAAACACAGTAAGTACTCAAAAATGTTAATTATAATCATTATTTGTATAAGTTGTTCAACCTGAAAGCTCAGTTCTTCCCAGTTTCTAGTGATAAGTAGACTCATAAACAGTGGGAATGGAATTAATCTAGCAGCTCTGACGCTGGCTGTCACTTGTGCTTTGGTTCCATGAAGCAGCCGATCACTGCACACAGAAGCTTGCAGCCTAGATATGGAGGCAATTACAGCGCAATGAGATAAATATTAACTAAATACAGAAACAAGGAGTGGGCTAGAGTGCAGAGGAAGCTTGAACCTTCATCTGGACCATGGGTAAACCAAAAACCAAACGTGTTGCCCTCCAATCGATTCCGACTCATAACAACCCTATAAGACAGAGTAGAACCACCTCATAGGGTTTCCACAGAGTGAACCTTTTAGTTAGCAGCCATAGCTCTTAACCACTGCACCACCAGGCCTTTGAACCATGGGTAGGGAGTGATATTTAAGCTGAGACCTAAAGAACAAATAGGATCTAACTAGGTGAAAACAGGAATCCTGGTGGCACAGTGGTTAAGAGCTTGGCTGCTAACCAAAAGGTTGGCAGTTGGAATCCATCAGCCACTTCTTGGAAATGCTATGAGGCAGTTCTACTCTGTCCTATAGGGTCACTATGAGTCGGAATTGACTCGAAGGCAACAAGTTAGTTAGTTTGTTAGTTAGGTGAAAACAGGGGGTGTGGATTATGTTCTGGGCTCTGTGAGTAGCAGGCACAAAAACCCAGAAAGAAGGAAAAGAGCAAGTGGAACTGTAAGAGTGTCTGGTGACTTGGGTAGTATATGAGGAGTGGTTAGAGAGAAGAAGGGAGAGGTAATCCAGAACCAAAAGGCCTTATTTGTCATTTTAAGGAGTCTCTGCTTTATCCCAAGGACAAGTAGAGGAAGAATAGGGAGTAGGGAGTGGAAGTGGAATATTTAAAAAGTTTTAGACACAGAAGTGTTATAATGAGATTTGCATTTTAGAAAGAGTTTTCTGGGAACTTTTGGGTAAGTTGCGATTATGAATGACTAATTTCTGCCTCCCAGAATCCTGTGAAAATGGCCAATAAATTTTTAAAAATAGAAGAAACATATAGAATTGCTAGGGACTAGGAAAGGTGTTGTCCACAATCCAGAATGCAAGTTCAATAAAGTTTGGGTAAATAATGGCATCAGATCCAACGAAATATATATCATATATCTTAATATATACAGAATTGTGTTCTCTCTAAATAGAAATACACTTTCTTTTGAAACATCCATGCTATGTTTATGAAAAATAATCTTATTCTAGACTATAAAGAAATCCTCAATAAATTCCAAAGAGTAGAAATTTTACAGGCCACATTCTCTAATCACGATGGAAAAAAAAAAACCCACAAAAATGGATAACAGTGTATACATAAATAATCCAATAACTTGGACATTAGAAAGAAAAAGAAAAACTGTTTTGGCACAGAACTAAATAAAAAGCAAATAAAATCTACATTTCCAGACAATTTAGAAAGTAACCAATAACTATGGGTACAATTGAAAAATCAATTAAAGGATTATCTCCCAAAGATATTTTATGGAAAAATATTCAAAGAGGGAATACTTCCTATGCTGTTTAAACCATTTCAGAGCACAGAAAATGATGACAACTTATCAGTTTAACAGCTGTCATAATGCTGATCCCCAAAAGGACAACAACCAATACTCCCTCTATAAAAACTACGTGACCAATCTCACTTTTAAATATATGTGCAAAAACCCTTGATAAAATATTAGCAAATTACGTTGAGCAGAATATTAAAGGATGATTCTGCATGACCAAGAAAGGATTATTCCAGAGATGTAAAAATACTTTAGCTTTAATTTACTTGAAATATAATTCACTTCTATAAACAGCCAAGCAAAATTACATCTTTATCGTCATAGATGCCCCAAAAGATTTTATAAAATTTAATTCCCATTGCTGATTAATTACAAACACATTTTTTTACTAAACTTGAAATATAAAGATATTTCTTTAACATGATGAATAATATGTATATTAAATAAAAACTATAATTATATTTAAATAATAAAACACTAAAGACAGTCCCATTAAGTCTAGGATAAATTGAACATACTGGCTACCAGCATTATTATTTAACAGTATTCTGAGAGTCAAAGAAATAAGATAAGAAAATATGAGGCTTAACTATTGGAAAGGAGAAGAAAAAATTTAATGTAATTTACAGATATTTTTGTTAATGTGAAAAATCCATGAGAAGGATTTGGAAAACTATTAGCATTAAAGAGAGTTTAATAAGGTGACTAGTTACAGAATAAATATACAAGCATTTACAGCTTGATTGGTGCCAAAACTTAAAACATGTAAGAGAAGAAAAATGTAGACGACTTCCTAATTGTTGTGACGGAGGAAGGCCTTTCTAAGCATTAAACAAAGAAGAACTATAAGGGAAATGGTTGACAGGTATAACCATATAAAATCTGAAATTTGCTAAAACATATAACACATAAGATTAAAGGCGAGATTTCAATTCTAGGACAATATTTGGGACGTGCATAATATCTGTAGCAACCTTTATATAAAAAGAACACTTAGAAATCAATAATAAATAAGCATATCAAAGCAAAATGTATGTGTCATGAATACATTATTTAAAAAACAAATTCAGATAAGTAATAAACATGAAAATATATTAAAATTAGTCATCAAATAAATGCAAATTAAAAGAACAATGTTGTTGTCAATTTCCATAGAGTTGGACCCAGACTCCCAGTGACCCCATGCATAACAGGATCAGACCATTGTGATCCATAGGGGTATTTATTGGCTGATTTTCAGAAGTAGATCACTAGTCCTTTCTTCCTAGTCCATGTTAGTCTGAAAGCTCCACTGAAACATGTTCAACATCACAACAACATACAAGCCTCCACTGACAGAAAAATGGTAGCTGTGCTTGTGGTGCATTGGCTGGGAATCAAACCAAGGTCTCCCACATGGAAGGTGAGAATTTTACCACTAAACCACCATTGCCTTCCAAAATAACAATAGGACATTTTATTTGGCCTATGACATTGGCAAAACTAAAAAACAGTTAACATGGAAAAGTATTATGTTATACTATTTAATGGAGAAAAGTGGTTTCAAAACAATATAGTATATAATCTCAATTTTATTTTATTTTTAAAGTATATAACACACACACATACATGCACACCCACACACATAGCAAAATGCTAACAGTGGTTACTTCTGAAAAATGGAACTATGGGCCATTTTGATTTTTATCTTAGTGCTTCTCTGTGGCTTTAACATTTTCTACATTGAATATATAGCTGCAATATGGAGAACTAATTTTAAAAGTATAAACCAGAAGCAGAAAGTAGGCCGGGGCTGTTGCAACCACCACAAGCAGAGATAACTCATCTCCTGTACAAGGGAAAAGTACTGGAGATCTAAAGGAAATACTGGTACTTCCTGACTTACAACGGGGTTCCGTTCCAGCTACTCCATCATAAATTGGTTCTGACGTAAGTGGCATACCTCATTTTTTATTTTAGTTTACATTATCATTTCCTTTTATTATCACTAACAATGAACATCTGAGAATGATAACACCAGCCAATTATGCACTGTAATATTGTATGTTACAATTCATACATATGTAGTACATATTACTAAGGATGTTAAAGAAAAAAAAAAAGGACGATCATAAGTGTGATTTGTTGTAACTCAAATGTGTCGTAAGTCAGGGACTACCTACAATTTAGTCCAGGAATACGAAGGTCAGTAATGATTTCTGGCAAGGGGAGGGGAGGAAAGTGAAAAAGAGAAGACAAGTATGGTTCCCCGTCTTTAGTTGGGCCACTAGGTGGAATGGCAGTATTGCTAACTGAGATAAGAACTAAAAGACCAGGGTTGGGTGGTTTGTGGGATGCAGGTGCTGACAAGTTAAGTCTGAAGTATCTACTATTCAAGTTAAGTTTGAAGTGTCTACAACTGGCTGTTCATGAGATGTCCAACAGGTAAGAGGTGCAATTCAGAAGGAAGGTCAAGGCTAGCTATATAGATATAGATATATACATACATATGACTATTGGAACCAGGGTGAGATGACGCAGGGAGATTTTGCAGAGAAGAGGGCTGAGTCTAGAACACTGAGGAACATCTACGTTTAAGGGGTCTCATTGAAGGTATGAGCTGAGGAAGAGGAGCCTGTGAAGCACTCTGAAGAGCAACTGTCTGAGAGGTAAGAAGAGAGTCCGAGAGTATAGTCATGGAATCCAAGGGAGAAGAGGTCAATAGGGTCAAATGCTGCCACAAGGTCAGGACAATAACGCTTTTGAAGTGCCCATTAGATTTAGCACTAAGGGGGTAGTTGGGATTTGGACAAGAGCTAGTTAGATGGAGGGGCATGGTGGAAGCGTGATTGAGATGAACTGAGGAGTGAGGCAGAGGTGAGGAAGTGGAGACCAAAAGTGAGACACCTCTTTTGAGAATCTTGGCTGTGAAGGGTTAGAGGCAGAGGGGTGGAAGCTACAAGGGACAAGGGGTATTTTTCTTTGTAAGCTGCAGTCAACTTGACCTTGTTATAATGCTGATGAGAGAAAGGGCCTGTGGGGATGGGGGTCGGGCTGATAGTGGGGACCACAGAGGGGATAACTGGTTAGGAAAGAGGAAGTGGAGAGGATCTATGCCCAGGTGGAATGTGCTCAGACACGATAGAGACTCAGGTGGGTTGGGCCAGTGGTCTTAGCTGGGGTTGGAGAGGGAGTGTGGGGTGAGGGAGGATGAGGGAGAAGCTGCACCCAGAGCACATTCTACACATATGGTGCCTTTTGAAAGGCAATGTGTTGTTGTGACTGAGAGAAAGCATTGGGAAAGCCAGGTCCGTCCTTCCAATAGGCCTTTGCTACACCAGTGGTCAGACCATGAGCCATTCCCCGAAGACAAAAAGTGGAACCTTTTGTGTGGTGCTGGCTGAACACCACCCCCAGCTTGTCTCCCAGGCCCTGTCTTCAGCAATCAAGGGTGACACCATTTACTGTTTACAATCCCTGCACCCCATATTAGACCTTGGATATCTTTGGACTTCTATTTTCTAGTTTGCTGGGAGAGATAGAAGATGGAGTATAATATGGAGCTTGAGATACCAGCTTTACTCTCTGGTGGAAGAGCATTTCAAGTAGAGGCAGCAGCAAGGGCAAAGGTCCTGAGGTGAGAATTTGCTGGCTTGTTGGAGTTGTCAAAAGAGGGCCAGGGTACCAGAGTGGGCTGAGGGAGGTGGAAGAGAGGTCACAGTGGTAGGTGGGGATCAGGTCATGCAGGTACTTTTGGTCTACGAGAAGGACTTTGGGATGCCATTTTAGGATCTCTGAGGGAGATATTTAGAAAAAATTACATATTTAAATTATGCTTTAGAAAGATCACTCTGACTGCCTTGTGGAGAGCCAAGTGATATAGGGCAACAGTGAAAGCAAGAAGCCCTGGTGGCACAATGGTTAAGCACTCGGCTGCCAATCTTTTGGTACAAACCCACTCAGCGGCTCCACGGAGAAAGACCTAGAGATGTGTTCCCGTAAATATTATACCCTAGAAAACCCTATGGGGAAGTTCTACTCTGTCACATGGACTATGAGTTGAAAATCAACTCTAGGGCACCCAACAACAACAACAAAACCGTGAAAGCAGGAATTCAAGTTAGAGGGCAATTGCAATGGGTCCAGGGAAGGATGGCGTAGGATGGTAAAGAGGAGGTGCTAAGAAGTAGCCAGATGCAGGATCTATTTTATCCCAAATAATTTTTTGGTGGATTGGATGTAAAGTATGAGAGGAGGCCAGGATGATGTCCAGAATTTTGGCTTGAGCACTAATTAAATGGCAGTGCCCAGGGGTGGCTTATCCAATAAGATAAGCATGGCTTACTTGTGCCTACTTACTAATCTGTAGTGAACAATTTCACATGGGTTTCACCATACCACATCAAAGTGAAACCCAGATTAGTAAGTAAGCACAAGTAAGCTGGTGCTTACCTTGCTTACGGAGTCATATGCCCTTTCAGGGATTGTAAATTTGAAGAGGCTTTGATTCTGTAGGAAGGTACTATGGGATTGAGAGGAGACAGATGCCAGCCATACCTAAGAAGCAGAATCTTTGATATGGTGAAAAAATGTGAAATTGTTCTCTACAGATTGCTAAGTAAGCACAAGTAAGCCCATGCTTACCTTACTTATTGGATAATCTGCTCCTGGCTGTGCCCTTACTGAGATGGGAAAAGGTTAATTAAATAGACACATCTCTGGCAAGACTGATCAAGAAATTTGGAGGGTGGAGAAGATGCAAACATACACAGTATAAAGTTCAACGAGAGATAACTACAAGTATAATAGATTTTGAAAATCTATTGAAAAGGAAATGTTGACTATATAAGACAATATATTAGTAAACTAAGGTAATATGGAAAACATTTAGAAAAGAATATCAAAATTGGCAAAAAGTGAATTTAAATGTCAATAACTACTTAAAAATTGAAATAATAATTTTACAACTTTCAAAGAGACAGGTAATTTTTCAAAAAATAGAAAATTTGCCCAATTCCTTTTCAAGGGTGAAGGGAGGGCAATTGGCGCTTCCTTCTTTCCTCGCCATCTGAAACATCAGATCATGTCAAACCTGTGAAACACCTCCATCCCTTGCACAGGTCAGTAAGGTTGACAGTTGTATTAAAGATTTCAGGGCTGTCTTGGCTTCCTACAGTAATGTACTGGGTTTTGTGAGTCTTAAAAATAAAAAATAAGAAAAAAAAAAAAGGAAGCCGGGTGGTGGACAGGCAGCGGCATGGAACTCAGGACAGGTGTTGGGAGGTGTGTGGAGACAGGATAGGAATGCGCTTTTCCCAAATATAGTCTTGGTGCTGTGGACAAGTAAAAAATGGCCTGTTCTATATTTTTTTATACCCAAAATGCTTCTATATAGAATTTTTCGTTGTTGTTGGAGGCTCCCAGTTGTAGATTCCCGACAAAAAGACACTGTTGTCCTTTATTCCCTAACTTTGCTTCCCTTTCTTTGGTAGGAATTCTTTTGTGGAGATGCATGGCCTGGAGTCTGTCCACTGGGTGATTGCAGAGTTTTTCCCTTGTCCTTCTGCCTGGATTAATTTCATGCCCCTACAGCCACCTCTGTAATTGCTGGTGAGTGCCTTTCCCTTGGGGTGCTCCTGTCACCTCTGAGCTCAATCCCTGAGAAACCAGCTTCCCTTACTCTTTGCAAAGGGTGGGCGTTAGTTTGGACATATTAAATAGCTGAGTGGCAAGTGAGAAATATGGAAGGTCTGGAGAGGGACCAGAGGGGCGAAGGAAAGTCTCCCTGCACTTTTAAAAGGTAGGAGGGCCATCTGGCTGGCAAAGATCCCATTTAACATCTCCACCAGTACATGGCTGAAATCATTTACCATTAAGTTCCATTTGAATAAAATGGTAGTAGACATTTAGGTAATATTACAGGGCAATAAATGTTTAAGGGCTTAGGGGTACGAGCTTTCCAAATGCAGTTCAGACCCAGATGCTAAAAATACTTCATATATACATATATATATATATATATAACCTTTTTCAGACTTTTGGCTTTTGCTCACATAATGGGAGGGTTTTTTTCCCCCGCTCTCCCTTTTCTTTTACATTTTGAATTGTTGAAGAGTTTCCTGCCTGGAGCCCCCTCCCTCTCCCCTTTTCCTTTTTTTACTACACAGGGTAGAAGAAGCATGAGGGAAATGTAGTTAAAATTCAAAATGCTTCCCCTTTATCATTACCATGAATCAACACAATAAATGAGCCCCTTCAGAGCACGGTAATAAGAATTTGATAAATCATCAGCCAAAAATTAACTAGATGTCAAAACAATCTTTGGGAAGTGTGATGGATTAGGGGTGATAGCAGCAATTAATCTCCCAGCATGAGTTCACCGCAGAGACACAATGTAGAGATGCATGCGGGGAGGATTCAGGCCTTACAAGGTCAGGACACCGCCGAAAGGAGTGGGTGGAGGCTGGAGGGAGCAAGGTGGGGGCGAGGGGGTGGGGGTCCGGGAAGCGGCCGAGAGAATGAGAATCATCTGAGTCTGCAATACCCAGGCCTCCAGCAGCCAAGCTAGAGGTCAGTTTCACGCCTTTGAAAAGCGCTGTCTCCAGCTGCTCCCTCTGATGAGGCAAGCACTTTTTCCTCTTGCGCTAACAAATGCCACAAGTCGGCTCCTGGGGCTCAACACGCGGCCTCCAAGAGCGGGAGACCATAGAGGGCTTCATGTAGAGAGACGGGTAGCTCATTGTAAACAACCGGGAGTGAAGGGGCCCCTGAGAGGAGCCGGCAGGGAGAGGAGGGAGAGAGAAAACCAGACTCTGGGAAAAGCTGGAGCAGCCACAGGCGCGCCTCAGGAACCTGGAGTCCAGCTCTGGATGTTCCAGGGCGCAACAGCCTAGGAAGTACGAAGGCTCCGCGGAAAGGGGCGGGAGCCTCCGCCGGCGCCAATCGCATCAATTTCCCTCTTTTTTGATAGGATTACCTTCTTTGTTTCGTTCCCTTCCTTCCTTCCTTCTTCCTTCCTTCCTCCCTCCCTCCCTCCCTGCCTTCCTCCTTTCCTCTTTCCCTCCTTCCTTTGGTCTTTCTCTTTGTCTTTCTCTCTCTCTCTCTCCCCCTTCCTCCCTCCCTTCTTTCTTTCTTTTCTTTTGAATTCATATTATTGGAGGAAAGGGCAGTTTGGGAAGAGGATGCAAAAAGGATTGAGGGATTTGCCTCCTGGTTTTCACTGTTTTAGCAAGGCTGGGGGAGTCCCTGGGTGGTGCAAATAGTTAACATACTTGGCTGCTGTCATGGATTGAATTGTGTCCCCCAAAAATATCTGTCAACTTGGCTAGGTCATAATTCCCAGTATTGTATGATTGTCTCCCATTTTGTCATCTGATGTGATTTCCCTATGTTTTGTAAATCCTGTCACTATGATGTAATGAGATAGATTAGTGGCAGTTATATTGATGAGATCTACAAGATTAGATAGTATCTTAAGCCAATCTCTTTTGAGATATAAAAGAGAGAGGTGAGCAGAGAGACAGGGGGACCTCATACCACCAAGAAAGAAACACCAGGAGCAGAGAAGAATGTCCTTTGGACCCTGGGTTCCTGCACGGAGAAGCTCCTAGTCCAGAGGAAGATTGATGAGAGAGACCTTCCTCCAGATCTGACAGAGAGAGAAAGCCTTCCCCTGGAGCTGATGCCCTGAATTTGGACTTGAAGCCTACTAGACTGTGAGATAATAAATTTCTTTTTGTTAAAGCTATCCACTTGTGTTATTTCTGTCATAGCAGCACCAGATGACCAAGACAGCTGCTAACCCAAAGGATGGAGGTTTGAATCCACCCAAAGCACCTCAGAAGAAATGTCTAGTAATCTAGCCATTGAAAACCTTGTGGAGAACAGTTTTAGTCTGACACATATAGGGTCACGATGTCAACTCACTGGCAACTGTTTTTTTGTTTTTTGTTTTTTACATTTAGCAGGGCTGGAATCCTCAAGTAGGGTCACAGCTCTGTGTTCTGTGATTACAACCTCATGACTCTCAACTGGGAAATGTAGGCTGACCTGATAGGGATGGTGGTGGGTGTGGGGGTGGCAGTGAGATAGGAAAGCTAGAGCCACAGAGTCCCATTTAGCCAGATGGGAGATCAGACCTAAAAATATCATGGAAACACCACACACTCAGATGGGTCCTATGTAATGGCTGCAGTATTTGGATGCACTGGGTCAGGCCTCTGGAGCTCACATTCCTGAATTGTTCCTTTACTTCCTTAGGGAAATAGAATCCTTTATACTCAATATTCCCATAAGATCTACCTGCTGGGGCTTTGATACTGCTCCTGTTAATATTTGTAAATGCTTCCTGGATAGCTTTATAATAATCATAAAACAATCATAATGTATGACAGAAGATTTTGAAGGGTGGCTCGGGAAGACAAAGTAAAGTGTTATGATGACATGTGCAAAGACCTGGAGATAGAAAACCAAAAGGGAAGAACACGCTTAGCATTTCTCAAGCGAAAGAACTAAAGAAAAAATTCAAGCCTCAAGTTGCAATCCTGAAAGATTCTACGGGGAAAATACTAAACGACACAGGAAGCATCAAAAGAAGATGGAAGGAATACACAGAGTCGCTGTACCAGAAAGAATTGGTCGACGTTCAACTATTTCAGGAGGTAATAAATGATCAGGAACCGATGGTACTGAAGGAAGAAGTCCAAGCTGGACTGAAGGTGTTGGTGAAAAACAAGGCTCCAGGAATGGACGGACTATCAATTGAGATGCAGAGCTGAAAGTGCTCACTGGTCCATGCCAAGAAATTTGGAAGACAGCTACCTGGCCAACCGACTGGAAGAGATTCATATTTATGCCTATTCCCAAGAAAGGTGATGCCACCGAATGCAGAAATTATTGAACAATATCATTAATAACACATGTAAGCAAAATATTACCAACCATCATTCAAAAGCGGCTGCAGCGGTATACTGACAGGGAACTGCCAGAAATTCAAGCCAGACTTAGAAGAGGACGTGGAACCGGGGATATCATTGCTGATGTCAGATGGATCATGGCTAAAAGCAGAGAATACCAGAAAGATGTTTACCTGTGTTTTATTGACTATGCTAAGGCATTAGACTGTGTGGATGATAACAAATTATGGATAACGTTGTGGAGAATGGGAATTCTGGAACACTTAATAGTACTCATGAGGAATCTACATGAATCGAGGCAGTTATTCGAACAGAACAAGGGGATACTGCACGGTTTAAAGTTAGGAAAGGCATGCGTCGGAGGTGTACCCTTTCACCTTACCTATTCAATGTATGTGCTGAGCAAATACTCTGAGAAGCTGGACTATATGAAGAAGATTTAGGCATCAGGATTAGAGAAAGACTCATTAACAACCTGTGTTATGCAGATGACACAACCTCGCTTGCTGAAAATGAAGAGGACTTGAAGCACTTACTGATGAAGATCTAAGACCACAGCCTTCAGTATGGATTACGCCTTAACATAAAGAAAACAAAAATCCTCACAACTGGACCAATAAGCAACATCATGATAAACCGGGAAAAGATTGAAGTTGGATCCACAACTTGAGAAGATTGAACTTGGATCCACGATCAACACCCATGGAAGCAGCAGTTAAGAAATCAAAAGACACATTGCATTGGGCAAATAGGCTGCAAAACATCTCTTTAAAGTGTTACAAAGCAAAGATGTCACTTCGAGGACTAAGGTGCGCCTGACCCAAGCCATGGTGTTTCCAATTGCCTCATATGCATGCGAAAGCGGGACAATAAATAAGGAAGACCGAAGAAGAATTTACGCCTTTGAATTATGGTGCTGGTGAAGAATATTGAATATAATACCATGGACTTCCAAAAGAACGAATGAATCTGTCTTGGAAGAAGTACAACCAGAATGCTCCTTAGAAGCAAGGATGGTGAGACTGCATCTCACATACTTTGGACATGTCGTCAGGAGGGATCAGTCGTGGAGAAGGACATCATGTTTGGTAAAGTGGAGGGTCAGCGAAAAAGAGGAAGACCCTCAACGAGATGGATTGACACAGTGGTGGCAAAAGTGGACTCAAGCATAGCAACAATTGTGAGGATTGTTGTTGTCACAATTATTGTGACCAGGCAGTGTTTCGTTCTGTTGTGCATAGGGTCGCTATGAGTCGGAACCAACTTGACAACACCTAATAACAACAACACAATGTATGACAACTGTCTAATGCTTTGTTGTTTACAAAGCTCTGTGAGAATCTTAGGTCTTCCCCACGGGAGTCTTGTTATTTTATTTTATCACACACCTTCCTAGTATGCAACAGCAGAGTGCTAGAGCTCAGCCGTAATACACCCTACTCTAAACTCCTCAATTCTCAGATAAGGAAATCAGGCCAGAATGGTTAAATGACGTATGGATATCACTGAGCTGATGATAAGGAAAAGAATACCCGTGGAATTCCCCATCCCAGCTGCTAATCTTGGCTTTGCCTCAGAGGGTATTTTTCATCTTTAAGTCCTGTAGCTGTGATTGTGGGTGTTTTAGGGTAGGGGCGGAAGGCAGTGGTTGGATGACTTTGTGTTGTTTCCAACCCAACCCCAATGCACAGCAACGATCTGGAGTTGAAACTTTTTTGAGCAGAGACTAGAGCTCTCTAACTACCAGAAAAGAAGAATAGTAACCTGGTCTAGTTCTTGAGATGACAAAGACAACTTCCAATAAAACCAACACTGGGAGAATAAAAATGCTTTCCTTGCTCCTTGCTCCTTGCTAGCTGTTGACCTTGAGCTAGGTAGTTATTCTCTCTGTGTGTTGGTTTCCTCATCTGTAAAAACCAAAACCAAATAAAACCAAACCTGTTGCGGTTGAGTCAATGCTGACTCATAGCGACCCTATAGGACAGAGCAGAACTGCACCATAGTGTTTCCAAGGAGTGGCCAACCTTCTGATTAGCAGCTAAGCTCTTAACCACTGTGCCACAAGGGCTCCTCATCTGTAAAAGGGGATTATAGTCATTCCACCTCCTAAGTTATTGTGGGGATCATGAGTTTTGTGAAAAATGCTTGCTATGTAGTACCAAAAAAAACTGAAACCCACTGCCAGATTTTTCCAAATGATCATGAGGACTGTGTGAATTTAGAAGAACTGACCTTTTGCAGCAGCCTTGCTGTTCTCACTCCAGCTTCTGATCATGGGGCAGGTCAGTGAGTTTGCGCTTTCCTTCGTGAGGAGAGGGTGTAAATTGTAGTGGGTTCTGGAGAGATGAATCGCTTTTTGGGGCTGACAGACCAAAATGATCCATAACTGCTCTTGTTTCCCTTTGCTCAATACAGCAACTAGAATTTCAATATTGATCGTATGCCTTTACTGTAAACACATGTATACAGACCAACAGACACACACACACACACACACACCCATAGTCATGCATTCCGTCACATACTCATAGTCACATACGTAGAGTCACACAGAGGGACACACAGGCTGAGACACACAGTATATCCACACTGTCACTCACATATATATATTTGCACACAGTCACATATACAAACATAAACACATCCTGATTAACACACACAGACACACACACACATGACTAGACAAGGTATCAACTCAGAAGCAGAGACTTTTGCAGTGTTCCAACCTGGCTGAGTTTTGAGAACAACACTCCTTTCCCAGCATATGATTAGGGAATAAGCTTCTTGAGGTCAGGTGCTGGGCACCATCCCTAATCCTTTGCCTTTCTCCACCCTGGATGCTTACTACCTACCCTCCAGACTAGGAACAGATCCTCGGAAGGCAAGTGTGCAAATAGAGGTCAGAATCAGGATTGTTGGGAGATGTGGATAATTTGGAAAAAATTGTTGCTGTTGTTGTTGTTAGGTGCCGTCCAGTCGGTTCCTACTCATAGCGACCCTATACACAACAAAACGAAACACTACCTGGTCCTTCGCCATCCTTATAGTTGTTGCTATGTTTGAGCCCATTGTTGCAGCCACTGTGTCAATCCATCTCGTTGAGGGTCTTACTCTTTTGCACTGACCCTCTACCTTACCAAACATTATGTCCTTCTGCAGGGAATGGCCCTTCCTGATAACATGTCCAAAGTACGTAAGACGAAGTCTCACCAACCTCCCTTCTAAGGAGCATTCTGGCTGTACTTCTTCCAAGATAGACTTGTTTGTTTTACTGGCAGTCCATGTTCTATTCAATATGCTTCGTCAGTGCCATAATTCAAAGGCATTAATTCTTTTGCAGTCTTTCTTAGTCATTGTCCAGCTTTCACATGCATATAAGGCAATTGAAAATACCACGGCTTGGGTATTTTATTAAAATTTTTATTTGGATAATCCAAAACAAAACTTCTTGCTTTGAAAAACAAGCATCAGAAAGTAAAGCACCACACATCCTTCTGGGCTGATGCATATAAGTAGAAGACAATAAAACCTCTGCTAAAATCCTCCCTTGTTCCCTCATTTCACTTGGAGTAAAAGTCAAAATCTGCATGGTGGCCTCCAAGGCCTGCTTGATCTGCCCTGGTTCCTTTCTGACCTGTGTCCTACTTCTCTCCTGCTTGCTGTCTCCACTCTGGCCACCCTGGTCTCCTCCCTAGTCCTTAAACACACCAGGCAATCTCCTGCCGCATGGCCTTTGCAAGGCTTTTCCTCCTGCCTGGAATGTTCCTCCCCAGATAACCTCCTGGCCCATTTTCTCACCTCCTTTAAGTCTTTGCTGAAATGATACCTTCTCAGTGAGGCCAACAACCCCTAAAAATCACCCCTCTTCCAATTCCTCTCATTCTGTTCTATTTTTTTTTTCCATAACACTTATCACCTTCTGATATATTATAGAATTAACTTACTTATTATGTTAGGGTCACT
This sequence comes from Trichechus manatus latirostris, assembly GCF_000243295.1. Classification (NCBI taxonomy): domain Eukaryota; kingdom Metazoa; phylum Chordata; class Mammalia; order Sirenia; family Trichechidae; genus Trichechus; species Trichechus manatus. The sequence continues at coordinate 7,768,460 of NW_004444045.1, read as the reverse complement.
ATGAGTAGAAATCGACTCGACGGCAATGGGTTTACAGTGGCGCAGTGGTTAAGAGCTCAGCTGCTAACCAAAAGGTCAGAAGTTTGAATCCACTAGTCACTCCTTGGAAACCCTATGGGCCAGTTCTACTAGGTTCTATAGGGTCGCTATGAGTTGGAATCAACTCGATGGCAGAGGGTTTGTTTTTTTTTTGTTTTATTATGTTTATTAGGTCCCTGGGTGGCACAAACGACTTATTCTTAGCTACTAACAGAAAAGTTGGTGGTTGGAATCCATCCAGTAGCACCACAGAAGAATCTACTTCTTTAAGATTACAGCCATTGAAAACCCTGTGAAGTATAGTTCTACTCTGAAAAACGTGAGGCCACCAGGAGTCAGAGTTGACTCAAAGGCAACAGGTTTTGGAGTGTGTTTATTATCCATCTCCCCTTGAAAGTGTTAGCTCCAAAAAAGCAGGGCTTTTTTGTTCTGTTCTTTGTTGTAGTCCCAGTGCCTGGAATACAAGCCAAACCCATTGCCATCAAGCTGCCTGGAATAGTGTCTGGCATATTCTAGGTGCTCAATACATCTTTCTGAATGAATGGAAATGGAGTCTTCTCATGGGTGTTCCCCTTTTAGGTAGCGGCAGAATCCCTAAGAGTTTACTATAATATTTTAGGTTTTTCTGGAGAAGACATAGGTTTAAAAATATAAGAATCATGAGGGTAGTCAAGCTGTGGGGTTGAAGGAAAGGTTGCGGAGGCCAGTGGATGGGCCCTGAGCTGGGGCCTTGGGTGGCTCATCCATGAGAGGCTGATGAACCCTCCGCTGCCAACTATCCACTTCATGAGGATGTTGGGAGGATGCAGCCAATGATGAATTTATAAGTGCTCTGAGGTCCTTAAACAACAGGCATGCTGTGGAAATAGAGTGTTATTACATAAACTAAACCCAGAAGTGTATCAGGAAATAGCTGAACTGAATCACAGCCAGTCTCAGGGCAATTTTTTTTTCCTGAGAAATTTAATAGCTCAGCCTACAAATCTATGATGCAATTTTCTTTCACATTTTCTTTCTTATCAAATGTTCCTGCTTCTTAAATTTCAACGCAGGTGTTACCTTCTTTTTTCCTAGATGGTAAATAGATCCAGGTAGAATGTCTGGATTGGGCTGAGGGTGGGAGGCTGTGCAAATTGCTGGGTCATGAGTGTGCCTTCAGAATTTTTCTTCTTTTACTGTGGTTCTTACCACAGGGAATAAAATGTCTTAGTCAGAACAAATGACTGCGTATTTAATTATGTCAAACCTGACGGCGTTTTCCGTTTCATTTTTCAAGTGTTCTTTGTCGTGTAGGGGGCGTTGAGAATTAAACTGTGTGACATTACCTCTTTTAAGGTTGGTAAACATAACTTGAACAGTAGTTACTAATGTCAGAACTACTGAGGACAGACTGAATACTATTTCCTCCTTCCTTTGGCTAGTCCTCATGCTATTTAGCGCCCTCTGCTGTCTGGAAGAAGCATGAGAAAGCTTTGGTTAACTAGCCTATTATATAACAACAACAAGAAGACTCATTGCTGTTGACTGGATTCTGACCCATGGCGACCCCACGTGTTAGAGAGTAGAACTGCTCCATAGGGTTTTCTTGGCTGTAATCTTTATAGAAGCAGATGGTCAGGCCTTTCTCCGTGGCACCGCTGGGTACGTTCGAACTGCCAACCTTTAGGTTAGTAGTAGAGTGCAAACCATTTATGCCACCCAGGAATAGTTTTTGTTTTCTCCTTCACCAGGTTTTCGCGCAAATACTTACTTGCACCCATCACAGTTCTGAATCCTATTAGGCTGCTCTTCAATGGCTGTCATTGGCTAACTCACTTGTTTACAGAGAGCTGCTGACAAGTAAGAGTTGGCTTGTGAAAGTTTATTACCTGTGCACTGTTCTTGCCTTCAGAGCATGCCTTATGGGAAAGTAGGGAAGAATCAGGGCAAATGCATCACAATTTATAAAGGAGTAACTCAAAGCACAGTCAGCAATGAACAAAAATCACTCTGAGAAGGTCCCTGTCCAGTCTTCATGGAGTCCCATAAGGCAATGCCCAGTCTTATATATTTATACATTAGGGCTTTTCCCCACATGAACTAAATTTATCAAAACAGATTTATTCTTTCATGACTATCATTTTTAAAAATTATTTTTGCCTTTACCGTGGGAAGGAGCATGATGTAGAGAAAATATTTTGGACTTTGAAAGTGAGAGCTGGATTAAAATCTAGTTTTTCCCCTTTATTGTTTAATATTGGGTAATAAACACTGTAAGATTTAGTGTCCATGTGTGTAAATGTAGAAAATAACACCTACTCCATAAGGTTATTTTGAAGATTAAATGAGAAAATGTAAAAAAAAAAAAAAAAATTCTTATTGAAGTATCTGGGGTATTGTAGGCACCAAATATTCTTTCCTCTCATCTTTATGTTTGGTTTGGATACCAAGCTCAAATCACATCTTTATTTCCAAGTTCAACTAAAGGATTTCCAAGACATCTTTATCTTTAATATGATATTATCCTGATTTGGAGAAGAGAGGTAGGGGGAGCAAGAGGGGACTGACTGACTTGAGGCTACAGGGACACTTGTAATTAATATTATTATTTTGTTTGTTTGTTTTTGCTGGTGAAAATGGGAAACAGAGAACGTTTAGTTGGTAGATCACTCCAGAATGCACTGCCCTTCCCTAAGAAAGATGTAACTTGGGCTTAGATAAGACACGTCTATGCAAAAACAGAAAAGTCGTTCATCTGGAGTACTGTAGAGCTCAAGATTTATCAGTAGTTGTATAAAACTATTCTTGACTAACATTTGTAAACATGGAAGATAAATAATGTCTGCTTAATGGCACTCATGTCTTAAAACATCCAGTCTGTGGTGAAATGCCATGCTTTACTCCTATTTTCTATGATCCTGAAAATTCAGTGACAGCTTCTAAGAAAACTAGTCTAGGTTGGGCTGACCTCCCCTCTAACCTGAGAGTTCATCCCCTGGGAGGTGGAACATGGCTGTTGTCTAGCACATAAAGCAGTTATGTCTACCATTATTACCTTTTAAAGATGCATTCTGGAGAACAAGACATATATCCTTTTTGGAAACTTCTTGATTGATCACTCAGTAGAGTTTACACTTCTCTTTCAGACATCTGCTAAAACACTAAAAAGGTCTTCCAAAGGAGGTTGTGGAGTTTTCAATCTATGGAGTCCATTTTTGAATTCCCCCAGCCTGGGTGAATTTTGATGTATTCTAGTGCCTAAAAGCTGGATTCTAGACTGGATTCTTCCTCCAGCATCTTGCCAACACCAACTTGGACCAGAGTGTTGGAAATAAAATGAGGAAGGGTAGTAGAAGGTAGTCCTGGACTCTTTAGCCTAGGTGCATGTTCACACATAAGTCAAGGTAACCTTCCTACACAGAGAATTCAGCACTATGCTGGTACTAACGATGATACACAGTGGGAAAATGCTTTTTTTTTTTTTTTTAAATTTGTTTTCATGTTTAAAGAACTTGTTATTCGTGGGTAGATTAGTGGGATTGGACAGTTATGATTAAGCCATAGGAAATATCAGTAAAATTGTTATTGGTAGAAAACTCCTGACACTCCTATTACTATTATTATTATTGGTTGGATAGAAAGCACAGAAGGGCAAACAGAATTATACATGAGGAGCTGTAGGGACTCAGACAAAGACTGCCCAGTTCAGATTGGGATGAGAGGTGTGGTCGGGGAAGATTTCCTGGAGTGTAATGCTTGACCTGTATCTTTGAGGGGTGAGGAAAAGTTAGCAAGGTGGTGTGGGAAGGAAGGTTGTTGTTGTTAAATGTCATCAAGTGGGTTCTTACTCATAGCGACCCCATGCGCCACAGAACAAAACGCTGCCCGGTCCTGCGTCATGCTCACAATCGTTCCTATGCTTGAGCCCATTGTTGCAGCCACTGTGTCAATCCATCTCGTTGAGGGTCTTCCTCTTTTTCGCTGACGCTGTACTTCACCAAGCACGATGTCCTTCTCCAGGGGCTGATCCCTCCTTACGACATGTCTAAAGTACGTAAGTTGTAGTCTCTCCATCCTTGCTTCTAAGGAGCATTCTGGTTGTCCTTCTTCCAAGACAGATTTGTTCATTCTCCTGGCAGCCCATGGTATATTCAATATTCTTCGCCAGCACCACAATTCAAAGGCGTCATTCCTTCTTCGGTCTCCCTTATTCATTGTCCAGCTTTTGCATGCATATGAGGTGATTTAAAACACCATGGCTTGGGTCAGGCACACCTTAGTCCTCAAGATGACATCTTTGCTTTTCAACATTTTAAAGAGGTCTTTTGCAGCAGATTTGCCCAATGCAATGCATCTTTTGATTTCTTGACTGCTGCTTCCATGAGTGTTGATTGTGGATACAAGTAAAATGAAATCCTTGACATTTCAATCTTTTCTCCATTTATCATGATGTTGGAAGGAAGGTACGTGTGAGCAGATATATTGAGGAGCACCTGAAGGTCATAAAGACCTAAGAAGGCCTGGCATAGTCACAAAGCTTCAGGTACTCCTGTAAGGGTAAGAACATTGCTGATGTAGGGCGAGAGATGGTACTGGGAGACGAGCAAAGGCTAGATTATGAAAGTCTTTTATAACATGCTGAGGACTTTGAATTCTCTTCTTCAGGTGCTGGAGACACTTGAAGCATCTTAAGAAGTAGACTGATGGCCTCAGATTTTCAATCTGGAAGGAGGATCATCATGGAGGTAGTATGGAAGACTGACTGGAATGGGGAATCCCACAGATACAAAGTCCTGTGGGAGACTCTTACATTATTGCAGTTGAGAAACACAGGAGGTATGAACTAAGGCAGTGAGGACGATGAAGTCAGAAGTGATTCAAGGATATTATGAAATAGACTAGACATAACATGATACTAAGTTGAAGTTGGAGGTGAGTAAGAAAGAGCAGTCTGGGATGGTTCTAAACTTTCTGGCCACAGGCAACTTCATTAACTGCAGGAGGAAGGAGATATGATTTAATTAAGTATCTGGTGGATCAAGCAGAGTCTGAGGGGTTTGAGTTCCATTGCTGATATGCAGAAGGCAGCTGAGAGTGTATGTATTGAGTGGAGGAGCAAGAATCTGAGCAGTGAGGAATGAAGAGAACCTGGGAGGGGTGGTGTCACGGAAGGCAAGGGAGAAGAGGCGGTTGTTCAAAGAGGGCAGTGTCAAATGTTGACGGGCAGTCAAATAGGTTAACATAGTAAGAGACCATTCGGTAAGTGTGAGGTCATCGATGATAATTCCTGATAAAAATGTTTCTGAGAAGACAGGAGCGACTGGAATTGAGAGCAAAGGTGACCATCTGGTGAAAAGTTTACTAAAATACCTATTTTACTGCTCCACTTTCACCCACATTCTGTGGGTTTGATGTTAGCAAACAAGAGGTCCTTGTAAATTGTTGCTTTTCATCTCTAGTGTTGCAGAAATTCGTGAAGTCACATATGTTAAATGGGTCGCATTCAACCTTCCTATTGGAGTCAACAAGACAGCATCATTACCAAGAGAAAAAACATCAAGTTATTTTGCATTTTGAAACTGAAAAGTAGGCAGAGGCGGGTTACAGTTATTTACTCGGTTCAAAAAAATAAAAAAGAGACAATGAGAACCCAATTTTCTAGGTAACACCATAAGTACTATTATCCTTTGTGATTATTTTGACTTGATTTGAAATGTTTATTGAAATACTTGCGTGAATGACTAATCAGAAGGATTGTTAAAACTGCCTTACGTATGTGAAACACCTTCACAATAATAACAAAGTTTGCAGGGAGCTTATATGATGTTTTTACTTGCTTTTGTCAGTCAAAAATATCAACGGAGCACCCACTCCAAGCTGAATGTTATATTCCAGCTGGGAGACAGTAATACGAAGAAAGCCCAAGAAACCCTGGATTAACTTGAATGCTCAAGACATGCACCTTCTGATTAATTAGGTTTCCAGGTGAGCTCCTGGTGAACCCTGTATGAACTGTTAGGATTTTTGTTTCAACTCTTTTAAAAATCCTGGTCAAACTTTGGGGAAAGGGGGTAGCCCTAGCAAAGGTATCTATCTAGTTTCTTCTCTCTCTGATTCCGATTGAAATGACCAACACAATCTAAAAATAGATAGAAACTTTGTATCATTGCAGAAGAAGGAAATCATCCACGTGGAAAAAACGTGAAGAAATTTCCGCTGGATATAACCCTAGAAGGACTAAAGTTGAAATAGTAAGGGCAGTAGATAACCAGGATTCGGATTACAGCTCTGCCAACAACTGAATCACTGAACCTCACAATTCACCCCTCTGTGACGCAGCTGGGGATCATTTGTTCCAGCAGCTCCATTTTACTTAGGAACAAATGATCTCCAGTGTCTATTTTAACTCTAGGTGTCTATGACACCACACTGGTTAGAGCGTAGGCAGTAAAGGTTAACAGCATTAGTTCTGCAGTGTGCCGCATGGGTTCAAATCCCAGATCCTCTACAACTAGCTGTGTCATGTTTGACAGATTACTTGAAATCTCTTAGCCTCAGGAGCCCTGGTAGCACAGTGGTTAAGTTCTTGGCTGCAAATCAAAAGGTCAGCAATTCAAACCCACCAGCTGCTCTACAGGAGAAAGATGTGCAAGTCTGCCTCTGTAAAGATTACAGCCTTGGAAACCCTATGGGACAGTTCTACTCTGTCCTACAGGGTCGCTATGAGTTGGGACGGACATGATGGCAGTGGGTTTGGTTTTTGGTTTTTGGTCATAGCCTCAATTGACTCATTTGTAAAACGGATATAATAATTCCTACCTCTCCAGATAGTTGCAAAGACTAAATTAGAGGATAATATATGTAAAGTCTATAGCTCAGTGCCTGGTAAATGGTAAACACTGAATAAAAGCTATTATTATTATTATAAATATCATTATTTATGACACCAGAGGAACATACCCACAAATTTGTAAATAATTACACTTGCACAGACTTATATTCATAAATGCAATCTCCACAACTCTTAGTTATATTTGGAATAAGGAAATGCATTTGTATGTGTATGTATTGTGTTTATTGTAAATCATATACAGTATACACACATATATATATGAAATGTTGTTATCTCATGCCGTCAAGTCCATTCTGTCTTATAGAGACTCCATGTGACAGAGCTGAACTGCCTGATAGTTTTCTTGCCTGTAATCTTTATAGAAGCAGAGCTTTTCTCCCACTTGCCACTTGGTAGGTTCAAACTGCCAACCTTTCAGTTACCAGCTGAGCGCAAACTGTTAGTGTCACCCAGGAACCTACAGATGAAATAGATATTCATATGTAATATATATGAAATAGACATTCATACATGTGATAAGTATATATGCTGGAATAATTAGAGAGCAAAGCTAGGCGAGATTGACGTGGGGTAGTCTTTCATAGCATGTGAGTTTTAAATGTTTTGACCAGACGAAAAGAGTCACGATTGATTAGACAGTTCTTTCAGCTTACACAAAAAGATAAAAAAAAAAAAAAATAACAGTTGACTAGTTAGTTATTTAATTGATTCAGTCAGTAAAAATAAATGAGTGAGCCCAGGAAGGCCCATCAGCCATCACCTAGACCCAGTGGAGAACCAGCACTTGACTCTCCCCTTCAGGCTCCAGCAGCAGCTCCGTGATAGGTTTGTCTTCTGAGGCCTTCAAGACAAGGGTCATGCTCCCCACCCCAGTGACTCCTCCACACTCATTGCTTGACTTGCGTACTATCATCTGTCTAGCTAGAATCCCAAACTCTCACAAAACAGAATCTAATTGGGTCTATTGGTTACCACGCAGTATAAACCAAAAAACTGAACCCATTGCCGTCGACTTGTTCATAGCGAGCCTGTAGAACAGAATAGAACTGCCCCATAGGGTTTCCAGGGAGCAGCTGGTGAATTGGAACTGCCAACCTTTTGGTTACCAGTCAAGCTCTTATCCACTGCACCACCACAGCTCCCACTATGCAGTACGGTGCACTCCTATTGGGCAGATTTCTTGAGGGGAGATTTCTGTGGAGTTCCCATTTTGGTTCCCGGTTTACATTTGGCTAGAGTGTCCTTCTTGGTCTTGTTGTTTGTGGCTAGGGTAGCAGTGTCACATAACCAAAACGCTGGCTACTCCTGAGGAGGGAACAGCTCACGGGCGCTTTCCTGAGAGGGAGGCCGTAAGTGTTGTAGGAGCTTCACATTCCATAGACTGTCCAGCACAGACATAATTGGTTGCGATGAAGCTTCAACAAATGTCTGATGAGGCTCAGATGTGGTTTGGTTTGGTTAAGATGATTTGATTAAGTAAGGCTCAAGAAATGTCTAGCGAGGTATTATGTCTTAGTGTTTTATGGCATGATTGATTTATGTTTAAATGCCCAATTATTCAATTACATAACCAGATAATGTTAAAGCAGCAGACTGATTTCCTTGAGGGCAGGAAGCAGGTCTCACTGTTGGCAGGCAGCGTAGTGTAGCTTGTGGCTAAGAGCAGGGACACCGGAGTCACATTGCCTGGGCTTGAATCCTAGCTCCTCTGCTTAATAGCTGTGTGATCTCAAGTGAGTTACTTAACCATTCTATACAGTTTTCTCACCTGTTGAATGGGGATGATCATATTAGTATTTACATCATAAAATTGTTCTAAGGATCGAGTTATTTTATGTAAGGTACTTACAGTATAGTCTATGACATATAAGTTCAGTGGATAGTTCTTGAGTTAGATAACAAAAAAATAGCCTTGTTTTGAGTGAAATTGTTATGCTTCAGACAAGTAATGTAGGAAAGGACAAGCCGGAGAAGTATTGGGAATTTTAATGGTCATAATCTTGTTCTATAAACATTCATAGCAGAGAAACTGAAATGTGGGCCTCACGGTCATAGAATTCTCATATTTTCTTTTCAATTGTAGCTGTATATATGTATATATATGTACATATATATATGAAAACATACACTATTTCATCAGTTTCTACACATACACTTCAGTAGCATTGATTACATTCTCCCAGTAGTGCAACCATTCTCGCTCTCTTTTTTTCAAATTACCCCACCACTGTTAACATTTATTTAATTCATTCTAAGCAAAAAACTCCACTTTCCCCCTCCCTCTTGCCCCTGGTAAGCATTAATTATTTATGGCTTCTATATAATGGCTAATTTCATATGTGATATTATTACACAGTATTTATCCTTTTGTTTCTGACTTCTTTTGCTCAGCATAATGTGTTCTAAGTTCATTCATGTTGTGGCAAGCCTCAGGACCTCATTCCTCTTTGTGGCTGAATAATATTCTGTTGTACGTATATACCACATCTTGTTTATCCATTCATCGGTCAATGCACATTTCAGTTGTTTTCACCTTTCGGCGATTGTGAATAGTACTAAAGTGGACATTGGTGTACATGTGTCTGTTTGCATCACTAATTTCAGGACTTTTGAGTATACACCGAAGAGTGGAATTGCTGAGTCGTATGGTAGTTCTAGGGGCCCTGGTGGCACAGTGGTTAAGTGCTTGGCTGCTAACTGAAAGGTTGGCAGTTTGAACCTACCAGCCGCTCCGTGAGAGAAAGATGTGGCAGCCTGCTTCTGTAGAGATTTACAGCCTTGGAAACCCTATGGTGCACTTCTATTCCATCCTAAAGTTTGCTGAGTTGCAATTGATTCAATGGCGCTGGGTTTGGTTTTTTTTTTTTTGGTAGTTCTATTTTCAGCTTATTGAGGAACCACCAAACTATTTTCCACAATGGCTGTATCAATTTACAATCTCTCCAGCAGTGGATGAGGTTTCTTGTTTCTCCACAACCTCGCCAACACCTACTATTTTCTGTTTTTTTGATCATTGCCATTCTAATAGGGGGTGAGATGTAATCTCATTGTGGTATTGATTTGCATCTCCCTGATGAGTAATGACTTTGACCATCTTTTCACGTGCTTGTTGGCCATTGGAATATCCTCCTTGGTGAAATGTCTGTTCAAGTCCTTCACCCATCCTCTTTCTTTTTTTTTTTTGATGGGGCTGCTTGTCTTTTTGTTGTGACGTTTTAGAAGTATTTTATAAATTTTGGATATGAGACCTTTATCAGACATACGGTTCCCCCAAATTTTCTCCCATTCTGTAGGCTGTTTTGTTACTTTTTTGATAAATCTTTTGATAAACGCAAGTATTGAATATTTATGAGGTTCCATTTATCTCTTTAGTGTTTTGCTGTTTGTGCTTTTGTTGTTGTATCAGATAGTCTATCACAAAAACCCAGGACCCCCAGCTTTATCCCTACATTTTCTTCTATGAATTTTATGGTTTTAGTTTTCAGATTAAGGTCCTTGAACCATTTTGAATTATTTTTTTTATATGGTGTAAGGACTGGATCCTAGCTCATTCTTCTGCATGTGGAAATCCAATTTCCCCAGCGCCATTTATTGAAAAGAATCTTCCTTCTCCATTGGATGGATTTAGCACCTTTGTTGAAAATCAGTTGACCATAGATGTATGGAGTTATTTCTGGGCTATCAATTCTATTCCATTGGTCTTTGTGTCTGTTATTATACCAGTACCAAACTGTTTTAATTACTGTAGCTTTATAGCATGTTTTGAAGTAAGGAAGTGTGAGTTCTTCTACTTTATTCTTCTTTAGGATTGCTTTAGCGTACTCTTCTGTATAAATTTGAGGATTAGCTTTTCCTTTTCTGTCAAAAAAGCTGTTGGAATTTTGATAGGGATTGCATTGAATATACAGATTGTTTTGGGTAGTACTGACATCTTAACTACATTAAGCCTTCCAATCCATGAGCTTGGAACGCTCTTCCATTTAGTTAGGCCCTGTTCAATTTCTTTTAGCAATGTTTTATAGTTTTTTTGTATATAGGTCTTTTACTTCCTGGTTAGATTTATTCCTAGGTACTTTTATTCTTTTAGACACTATTGTAAAAGCTAAGGTTTCCTTAATTTCCTTTTTCACATTGCTGATGTACAAGAACCCTACTGATTTTTGTGTGTTAACCTTGTGCCCTTACACCTTGCTGACTTCATTTATTAGTTCTGATAGTTTCCTTGTGGACTCTTTGGTATTTTCTGCGTGTAGAATCATGTTGCCTGCAAAAAGAATAGTTTTACTTCCTCCTTCCCTATTTGAATTCCTTTTATTTTATTTTTTAGCCTAAATTGCTCTGACCAGGACTTCCAGTAAGATGTTAAATAGTAGTGGTGAGTGGGCATCCCTGTCTTGTTCCTAATCTTAACCTCATTTTCTTTAAAGGGAGAACTGGGAGCAGGAAGTCAGTTCTCATGTGTCTCTGACTCCCTTCTTTGGGATTGTAAGACATAGTTGAGGCAAGGGAGGAAAGGCTATTTAGAAGAACCTCTTACACACCTGCTGGGTTGATAAAAGAGCAGTTTAGTCATTAGGGCTGATGATTCATTGCCACCAAATTGATTTGGGAAAGAGATTTTCAGCCCAAGCCAGTATGAGACAGAGGGGAAAACAATTAGCATTCACACCAATGAGAAAAGAAAAAGAAAAACGACCTATTGCTTTTTCTCCTAGGTGGAGAGTGTGGATCTTCTTTTTGCTTTTGTCTTTTTTGTAGGCAGAAATAAAAAGAAAAAAAAAAAAAAGATTATCTAAAGCCATGGGTATTTCCTTACTAGGTAATGCACAAGTACTTTTCCCTCTCCACTGCCTTTGGTTTCCAAGCCATTTCATTAAAGTTTATTCATTGTTTCAAAACTCAGGCAACATCTGTTTAAACTTCTGAAGGAATATCAACATTGTCAGGCCACAGTGACTCTGCCTAATATCACAAAAAATACTTGTGAATCATCAGTGAAAATGCCTATATAGAAAGGCCCGTTGTAAATCTCAGAAGTTCTCATCTGTTACAGTCCATGGAGATTTGTCCTCCTCATGAGTCTTCCACTCTCTGTACTATATAGACATGAGTCTTAAGAGCAAGTCTGATGTTTAAAATCTCATAGTTTGGTAATATAAGCATACATTTTTGATTGACAACACTTACTCTTGAAAAGAATGAGGGAGGAAGAAAGGTATTGTTTTGCAAAGACACTCTTGATGCTGAGAGTATTTTTAGATTTGAGCCCTGTATAATTCACAGATAGGCTGTGAACTTGAGCTCAGCATTCTTTTATTTAGTGATCACCGGATACTTGCTTCATTCGGAACATGGCACCATGTCAGCATGGCCAGGTATGTCCCACATTGCTACGCCTCCTCTCTCCTTGGCCCAGGTAGCAAATACTCTGCTATGCTTACAATGACAGGCCAATGGCAGTTCATGATGTGTTAGTCCTTGGGGTCTTGGTTGCAGACGCCTTCCAGAAAGCGACCCCTTGGGGACGGGGCAAGAGACACCCATGTTTAGGCCAACCTGCTAATGTGCCAATCTCCTAGCAAAAGTTCCTTTTCGCTTGCCCTCATTCTTCCCTCTGAGAAACTTGCCGTACTAAGTCAAGTGTGCCTCTAACACTTTCTAAAGATTAGCACTTTCTTCTTTGTCGTCTTTAAAATTTTATTATTGCCTTCAACTCCACCTCGGTTTTCAGGACTTTATCTCATTCTTTTCATTTTGAAAATAGCCTGGGGCCAAAATAGAAAAAGAAACAACCTGCAAACCAATTTTTAAGCAGTTTTTAACTTACCAAAAATGTCAAGTTACTGCACCTTTTAAATCTCAATAGATCTATTTGTAGAAATTGTACCAAAATCAGCAATTTTCCTGTTCTCATCTTCCCTCAATCACTCCTCCAGTAAGTCTGTTGCAGAAATCCTCGTGCGTCCAGGTGGCTGTGGGAGGGCCTATAATTGGGTGTAATCAGATCCCAGAGGAGCTTTGCCAATGGGGCTGAGATTCTTTTGACAGAAACTTTTGAGAAATGGAGTCGATATAATGAAGTCCAGAATTTTCCAGACTCCTCTTAATATATCCATCATGTCCAGCCCCATCACTGACATGTTGACTTTCTTGTTTCTGATTTAAGCTGTCAGACTCAGTAAAATTGCCCCGACAACGTTAGCATATGTGGCAGAACACTGACAAGATGTTACTCACACCTAATTAAGGCTGAGAGCATAATAAACAATCCCAGCATCCTAGCAACCTAATTTCCTCTGGTTCTGAGTTTTTGGATAGTGACCTCAGCACTTTGAAATTTGGGAGAATTTGATACAGGAATTCTTAGGGGTATGAGTTGCCATGCTTCCACTTTAATATCAAAATGGAAAATAGAATGGAGCAAAGAGAATTTGAGAGAGGGGTCAAGAGGCTACAAGTAAGGGGTCAGAATGGGTATCTGACCTGGTAAGCGTGGGTGGTTGGACTGGATTATCTTTGGTTCCCTTCTGCCATCTTCACTGTTTATCTGTGAATGGGGATAAATCCAGTAGGACAGGTAGTAGGTGGGCAGTACGAAAGTCACATACAGGAAAAGGAAAGAGAAGGGAATGAATGCTGTGCTGAGCACAGTGATGGAATATAGACAGTGCTAAGCTCAATAACAAGCAGTTGCTCCAGAAAGTCATTATCATAAAGGCCAGGGGATATATACTCCAGGGAGAAGAAAAATGAAATCCCCCATGCTCTAGTTGTTTAAAACAAGTTTCAGTCGAACCCTTTGTGGTGGTGTGAGGTGGAACCACCCCCTCTTGGCCTGGACTGGGGACTTGTGGTCATGCCTTCTGACTCTTTTCTCTCTGCCTTAGTCTCCTGCTGACATAGGGCCTCTTTGGAGGGGCGGTTCCCTCTCATGGCACCGTGAAGTCACTGACTGTTCCAGGAAGTAGGACAGCTTGACCTTCTACCCCACCTCCCTGCCCACTCCCAGTAAGAATTCACAAATCCAGTTAAGTGTGAAATTTTGCCATTTCCTTTGTGGAACACAGAGGTTATATGTGATGACAAGTGAATGGATTTCTTCTCTGCCGAAGTCCAATTCTCATTCACTTGCCAGATGCATTAAAAAAAAAAAAAAAAATCACCACTTTGACAGCAATAAACATCCTTTTGCTTTTGAAAATTCTTCCAGGGTGGGTTCCCCCCCTTTTGTGTGTGTATGTGTGAGAGAGTAATTTTTAGTTTTATTTTGGTTGGTAGGAGAAGAGGAAACATTTGAGGTGAAGGCACAAGTTGTCCGGCTCCTTGTCCGATCGATCGGCCAGGCTTGCCTTGTCCTTCTTCCTTGCCAGCTCTGGGGTCTTGTGAATTCCTTGGCAGGGCCCCTGTCCTCTCTTGCAGAGGGTTCGTTGCAAAGCACATTCATCTTCCAATATCTACATACCCCAGCCAGCATTGAGAAGATCTCAATTTCCTGGCCTGACATTTTTGGATTCTGATCACTCCAGGTGTTGGGACCACTCAGGAAATAAGAGGCAGAACATGTGTGCGTGTTTTTAAAAAGAACACTTGATGGTGGATGACCCAGACACTCAGCCAGGCTGTTGGCCTGCAGCAGAGAGTAAGCCCTGGAGGAAAAAGAAAGGTTAAGAATTATTGACAAAACAAAATGAAAAGCTTGAGGGATTAATGGGATTTAAAAGGGGAGCCTGCTTTTGAGCTCCACATGAAGCCAAGTGACAGCTCCCTTGTGGTGCACACTCAGGGGTTATTTCAGAATTGGGAAGGAAGGGAGGAGGGAAGGTGTTTAGTAAACGGGTTGGATATTTTGTTGACTTCATCTTGGAAAAAGATACATAAAAGAAAAACAACAACAACTTCATTTGAATAATGTGGGCAACTTGTTCAGTGAGTTTAGCTTAGCAAGAGAATGGGTTTACTTTGGCAATGACCAGGCTCAAAATAGTGCCTCCTGAGGCCATTTACTTACATTTCTAGAGAATTCTATGTTTTATGGTCTTTCCTCCCACAATGCAAGCTGGGAAAGTTTAGTCTCAGGTACAAGTCTCCAGCTAAAGTTATCTGTAGAGAAAGAACCTGCTGGACTCTCCTGATTGACACTATCCCCTAGCCTTGCTGAGAAGGCCAAACAACTTTGGGTAATCATAGATATTTTGAGCTCGAAGGACTTTAGGGACTATCTAGTCCAGCATCACTCCCTTCCTCCACCATTTAGGACATTAGGAAACTGAGGCCCAGAGCAGTGGCACAAGTTGCCCATGATCAGCATCTGATTAGTAGCATAATTGAATTCTGTGAACAGAATTCAACGCTCCTTATTCCTGGGAGCCCTCTTTCCCCTTACCACCATTTCCTGAAGTGTGCACTGTGGAATAATACCAGGTCTGTAGTATATTAACACGTTTTATGCAAAAGGAGAGAGAGAGAAGGAGAGAGAGAGAATCTCCTTGATTAAATAAATTTAGAGAAAGTTGGGTTAAGCTAAGTTAAACAGGTTTGTTTACTGCGATCTTTTTCTCCTGTAATAAGCTAAGGTGTGCTGTGAATCTCTAAGTAATGTCTCTCAAACTTCCTAAACTAGAGAACCCTTTTTTGGTGCAGTCTCTCAAAAGTCACTAGTTGTGTAGAACACATTTAGGGAAATAGTTCCTTGCATTTAGTTCAGCCCTTCTAGTAAGAGAAACTCTCTGTTGGTTAAGTTAGCAATTTACTTGCTTTCACTCATCTTGGCCTACAGCTTTTCAATTGTCAACTCTCGGGACAAATGTTTTATAATGGAAAAAACGCTCGTCTAGGGCCAGGAGAGCTGGCTTTAGCATCAGTTCTGCCATGACTGTTTATATATCTCTGAGCCAACTGTGCAGCCTCTCTAGGTCTTATTTGCTTCATATGTAAAATGATCGTGTGGACTCAGTGATCTATAAGGAACATTTGGCTCTTTTACTGTTTCTGAGTTTGGATCATTCTTCTTTTCTGTCTGAGTATGGGGAAATGTGAAGAGAGGAGATTTGCCCAGTCTCCTACTCAGGAAATTCATCTTAAACTCTTAAATCCTTAAAAAAAAATTTTTAAGATGGTTCGAAGTAGAAAATATCCAAGAAAAAGTATCCCAATAAAAGATGAGAATAACCAAAACCCATTACTGTCAAGTCAATTCTGATTCATAGCAACCCTACTTCATAATTAATAGCCCAGAGTTTCCAAATCCACAGTTTCAGGTGAAAATTTAAAAAAAAAAGAAAGAAAAAAGTTAATCCTTTAAATGCTTATACTTTACGGGAAAAAAAGGCATTTTGAGTTCTGGACTAAAGTCCATGTCAGAGCTTCATTTCATTGCTGTGCTTTCCTCCATTCCTAACCTCTGATCTATATGCTGTGTCTGCTGTTGGCATCTGGACTGTAATTCTTGAGGGTGCCTGGCAAATAGAAAATACAGTCTCAGTCTATTTCAGCAGAATGTGCGATTGCTTATTGCAAGTAGAGCTGAAAAGATTATAGAAAAAAATCGAATGCCCCTGGTTGTGTAAAATGCCCATTAAAACTCATAGGCACCTGTCTCAGCTACTAAGATTCTCCAGGTATCTGCTTGGGCCCTTTGGGCTCTAGGTGATCATGGATCATGATCTTTCCTTACTTGGCGCCAGCAGTGGTATAGCAACAATGTAGGCTGAATTTAGGGCAGTTTTCTTTTTTTTTTTTGTCCTCAAGCTGCATGTTTGATATAATTATTCCTCAAGCAAAGAGTCCTTTTGTGAGTCTGCTGCTTTGTCTAGCAATATGTGGAAAGTTCTGGATTAAGACCTTTCCCCTGCTGCTCCCTCATCTGCCTGCTCACTCTTTGAAAGGAGGGTGAAGAAAGTGGCTGTGGCCCTTCCTGTCAGGGGTGGGTGTGGGTACTTAGGGAAAGCTGGCTTTGCCCCGCTTTGTCCTTGGTTCTTGTGTTTGTCCGGGGCGCTCTGGCGTCCCTTCCTCGCTTCTTCATTTCCAGCTGGGCTGTGCGTGTACGCTGAGGATTCAGTGGGAGAGGTGACGTTTGCTGACCCTCAGTCATTAATCAAGCTGACTGAGCCAGAGCCATTTCACAGCAAGGGGCTGCAGCTCATTGGCTCTTGGGAACTGCCTAATAAAATGACAAGAGGCAGGAGTTTATTTCCCATCTCTGAGTTTCTGAAGAGAATGGGATGATGGGGGTGGGAGAGGGCTGGGGCAGAAGCTGGAGGTGGAAATGAGGGCAAAAAAAAAAAAAAAAAGGACTGTGGGAATCTGAGTTGGGGAGGAAGGACGATCTTCTGAGGCTTCCATAAAGACATTTAATAATATTTTCAGTGAAAGAGACTTGTTAGGAAAACTGCTCCTTCAGTCTGAGGTTACCTCGTGGCCTACGGTGCTATCTCTCTCCTTCTTAAACTGGATTTAATTTGCCGCTTGTTTTTTTCTGAAGGGACCTTTGAGTCCCAGGGGTGGGGGGTGTGGTCTTTGAGCTGTTTCTATCCAGCTGCTGCCAAATACCTGTCTTGCTTCCAAGAACAGTCTGAATCCTGCACAGTGTTGAGAAAACCCAAGATCAACACAGTAGGTATTTACCATCAGAGATCCAAACTTCCAGCCCATTAATCATCAGATCAGATGGAGAAACTATGTCCTTCCATTCCTGATGTTCCCACCTTTGGGGAACACTTTTAACATCCCACAACTGGTAACAATTTTCTAAAATTAGAGTTTTTCAGTTTCTTTTTCTCCCCTTCCACGGCCCCCAGTTTTGCCTTCACTCGTCCACCAGCCTTGGTTAATGGGTCTTTTGTTCCGCTTGCTGCTGCCCTGCTAATCAGGGTGTATCATATGGCAACTATCAACAGAGCAAGGGCCTGCTTTGGGAATGGAAAAGCAGCCCGTCTCAGAGCGAGCTTTCGTGGTTCTGTGGCAGACTGATGTGCACAAGAGTGTGGGCTGGGCCCGTGAGGAAGGATGCTAAGGATGGATGCCTGTAGCCTTCACTCAAGGGCTTTTGGTGTTATATTAACTATGATTCCCCACGTTCCCCTGATGTGAAAGTCCTTGTGAGTTCTTCCAGCTTCCAGATCTCTTCTTGCTTTGAAGGGGGCTGTCTTCTTCTGGATTGTTGTTGCCTGAGAAACTGTGTCCCGGCTTTGGCCTTAGAAGCCATCTCCAAAAAAGAAAAAAAAAAACA
This sequence comes from Trichechus manatus latirostris, assembly GCF_000243295.1. Classification (NCBI taxonomy): domain Eukaryota; kingdom Metazoa; phylum Chordata; class Mammalia; order Sirenia; family Trichechidae; genus Trichechus; species Trichechus manatus. The sequence continues at coordinate 7,750,362 of NW_004444045.1, read as the reverse complement.
AAAACAAGCAAACCCATTGCCATTGAGTCAGTTCTGATCCATGACAACTCCAGGTGTTGCAGAGTAGAACTGTGCCCCATAGGGTTATCAAGGTTGTGACATTCGGAAGCAGATTGTCAGGCCTTTCTTCTGAGGCATCTCTGGGTAGATTGGAACCACCAGGCTTCCCATTGGTAGTCAAGTGCTTACCTGTTTGTGCTACCCAGGAACTCAGGAAGGCATCTCATTGGGCTTAAAGTGCTTTCCAATTGCTATCCTTCCAGTAGGGGCCTTTGCTAAAGAAGCCAGCTCCCACTGAATAGCCATAGTTAAGTAGGACGAGTGAATAAATCAGGGAAACTGTATTTATAGGGTTGTGGTAGAGTCATGTTGACTTATTTTTTTTAAATTTTTAATACCTTCAAGATCACTATTATATTGTAATCTCCTAAAGGAAAGAGAATATATCCTTTACTCATTCATTCAGTAAATACTTACTGGCCTTGTTCTTGGTGCTGGTAATATATGACAATATGAACAAGACTTTCAGAGTCCCTCTTGCCTTTAGCCTACATTCTCATGAGGCTAGTCAAACAATAACAATACATATGTAAATACACCTGACGGTTTTATTTAGTAAGAAGTGCTGTTTGAGTGCAGAATGCAGTAAACTGGTCTCGGAGTTTTCTTTTCTCCCCAGGGATCATCAGTATGAGATTTTGTAGCGTGCTTTACAGCTAACAAAACATTTTCATATCCACATCACACTTCCCTCACCATCACGTCATTGTAGACACAGCAAGCATTATTACGATCGCTTTACAGGTGAAGGAATGGAGCTCAGAGTAGTTAAAGGACTTGCACAAAGTCACATGTCAAACAGACGATAGAGCCAGGACTTGATGCCAGATCTCCCCATTCCACATCCAGTGCTATTTCCCCCATACCTTGCCGCTTCTGTTCATCTCACCATTCTGGGGTCCGTGAGATCCACTTTGACACTAGTGGGGACTGGGGCTTAGGACTAAAGAGGAACAGTATGTTAGTGGGGGAGGACTATGGAGCCCTTCAGCCAAGAATGAATTTTTCACAAGAGCATAAAAGTTCCCTAAGTGGCCTTTGGCTTAGCAGAGGCTCTGCTTCATCTCTTCTTGACATTGTCCCTGGGAAGAGGGAAGCTGGGGTGTATGCAATAGGGAATGTGGGGAGGGTTGTCATTTCAACTTTGTCTGTTATCCATCCACATGGTCCCTGGGGCCCTATTTTCAGACTTGTCTGCTTGCCCAGAGAGGGGCAGGCCAAGTTTCACAAAAATTAGAAGCACATACAGTTGGCCTAACCAACAGAAACGATGGAGAGACGCATGCTAGCTCAGAACAGTGCCTTCAGCACTCCGGCACGGTACAGCCTCAGGAAGAGCAGAGGGACTTTTTTTACTGCCTGCTTAAAAGTGAAGACTGCTAATTAAAATCAGAGCTTCACAGCATGGTAGAATTGCAATGAACTTTAGAGATGATAATCCATCTACTTCATTTTACAAAGGACTGAGAGGTACAGTGACTTGGCTAGAGTCATACAGTGATTTATTTAATCCCAGAGCTGGGATGGGAAATACAGTCAGCCTTAGACTCCTGTCCCAGTGCTCCCTCCCCACCAGGCTGCCTTCAGAGCTAGTTATGAAACTCAGAGCTTGGTGGTAACTCAGGTAGAGGAGTGGTTGCCGTGCCAGATACTGACTTGTACCCTCACCTGTGGCCCTTGGGTTCAGCCCAGTGGGCACCCCTTGAAGCCTCTGGCAGCCTGGGCCTGTGCCGACTGCAGAGAGAAGGTGGTAAATCAAGGCCTGGGTGGGGAACAGCATCATCAGTTCTGGCTTGTGCCTCTAAGCACGAAGCGCCTCTTAGGAAGGACCTCACTCCCTGTTGCAACTATATCATACCTTTTACAGAAAGTCACTTTGAGGTCACTGTTTTTTTGTCCAGTATTTCAATACATTAAATGCAATTACTTCATTGTTGATTTACCTGTCATTACAGGCATGTGTTTGAACATGATTTATTGAGTAAGTTTTGTGCCAGTTGACTTGCAATAGATTGCACAATATTCAAAGGGGCTCATTTGCTTGGCATTACATTAGAGGCATGATGATTGCAACACAAAGCAATGTAAATGAATTCTGAGAGGCTCCATCATTCAAGTTGTCATGTACTGAATCCTATTATTATTTATTACCATAATTGTACTGTGTTTCCTGGGGCGATAAATTAGGACTGATGGGCCCCGCTGACAGTCACGGGTTGGACTCGCTCTATATAATTTAATAGGGATACTGTAGGGTCTATGTGTGTTTGGAGGAGATTTTGGTAATGGAAGAAAAAAAAATGAAAGAATTTTTTCTTTTTTTACAAAAGTACAAAAACCTTCCAAGATTTTTTTTAAATTTTTTTATTTCTCTTTAATGCCTTGGCTGCATTTTAAGGTTTTGATAAAAGCTAAACTATAATGAAGAAAAGTTCTAACTTTCACCCAAGATGGTAGAAGCTCATTGCTTCATGGCACAGTCTTTCCTACAGTGAATGCTGACAGGTGGCGTTAACTCTTGCACAAACAGGGTATTATCATGCACAGAGGGTCTAGAATCAGCTGAGAAGCCGATGGTCAGAATGATGGGAACTATATTAACTTTAGTCTGATTGGCCCTTGAGTATCTGATCTGAGGGGCAATATTTCTGAAGAAATTGAAGGCTATGTTTCCCTGGAACAGCAGAGTAGGAAGAACATGAATTATAGATACAAAATCCTTTACAAGGTGTAAGCCTGCTGTGCAACCACCAGTATAATCAAAACTAAACCTGTTGCCTTCAAGTCAGTTCAGACTCACGGTGAGCCATGTGACAGAGTAGAACTGCCCGCATAGGGTTTTCTTGGCTGTAATTTTTATGGAAGCAGATTGCCAGGTCTTTCTCCCATGGTGCCACTGGATGGGATCAAACCACCAACTGCTGGGTTAGCAGTGGATCAAAGACAGATTGATTATTTTCTGAAATAAAATTGATCCAAGAGGACTGATGCTAAATGGGGATTCTAAGAGATTCTTGGCTAACACCATTTGACTAACAATACTCCCTAGCCTTGTCCATACTTATAGTTAGACAAAGAGAGATCCACCAGGAGGCTTCAGATTATTTCCCCCGTCCACCCTCTGTGGTAATGTCCGCTTTTATGCTTCAGCCCTGGTGGCACAATGATTAAGAGCTTGGCTGCTAACCAAAAGGTTGGCAGTTCAGATCCACCAGCTGCTCCATGGAAACCCTATGAGGCGGTTCTGCTCTGTCCTATAGGGTCGCTATGAGTCAGAATGGACTCGACAGAAACAGGGTTTTGCTCCTCAGCACTCCTTGGACATCACTCAACCAACAGGCCATTAGATTATAATGCTCGTATGATGTGGACTTACCAGGGTATTTCTAATGACTATTTTTTCTTGCTGGTTGTGTGCTCCCTGCGTCTCAGTTTTCTCATCTGTAAAATGAGATGGTTGAATTGAGTCATCTTTAAGATCTCTTCCAGAATTTGCATTGTATGACTTTAATATTGTGCTATACTGGACAGGTCTCTGGGCTGTGCCGACAGCAGAGGTGAGGGATTTCATAATTCCATGACAGGAAGCTTTTTCACAGTTCACGTACGTTCCTTTGGTTCTCTGTCCTTATTTGGTGCAATCACAAATATCCTGTTTTGGAGTTCAGCGTATATAGAAAAGGGGCTCCCGCTGAGTGAAACTAGGAAATGAAGTTGAATTCTGTTTAGGGAGTTAGGGTAGAATTGCAGCCAGGGTCCGTTTAAGCTTATATATATATATATATACTCTAGTAGAGACCACATCTAAATAGTTTTATTTTCTATTACTCAAGAGCGTAAAGGAAAGATTTCATCCCACCTGTGAATTCAGCTGCGTTTCTATGTGGCCGTCAATGGTTTTATTCAGATTGAGTCAGGCAGTGCCGTAAATCCATGCACTGCCACCTAGTCCATCTGATTGGGTTGTTCAAACAAGGGAACTAATCAGACCGCTTCTTAAAAATCTAACTAGATCAGATCATCTGTGTGCAATTTGCCTGTTTCCTCAACACTGGCATTATCATCAGCAATCAGCCCCCAAAAGGCACATGAGGCCAGAAGCTTCATGTAGTCTGGCCCATGTTAGCCCCATCCCCACAGAAACTTCTGTGCAGCTGGCCAGTTACACACACAATCCAAACAGCATCCTGTGCCCCCTTTGAGCTGAAATTGGCAGTGAGCTCTCTGCGTTTTCATGTCTTATAGCAGGTGGCAGAGTCTTCTGTTTCAGAGGATTAAGGAGCAGTCTGAAGCAGCAGCAATCAAGAAAAGGAGCTGTGAAACTGTAGAAGAGTGGGAAGTTTAACTGTCGTTGCTTACTGCCTTAGCCTTAGTGGAATGGGATGCTAGGGGTAGGGTGGACCCCAGATGTACAGCAGGCACCATCATTTTCCTTCCGGATGACCCCAGGGCCTCTGGGATATCTCCTTCCAAAGAAAAGCTGTTTCTAGATTACCCACATGCTAACTCTCCTGATCCAAGTCTTTCATCAACAGGAGGAGTCAGATTAAACTACTTAGCAAAAGGAGTCTTAAACTTGCTACTTTATGTCCTGATTCATGCTTTTAAAAAGACCCTGGCTTGTGGCCTGAGTGGAGACGGTGTCTCTCGATCAAAAATTTGCTCTAGCTGGTGTCTCGTCTTTTGCAGAACTGAGGAAATGAACAAAATGCATTCATCTATTTATATCATGGTGGTGGCCATATGAATCCATTAGAATAAAATAACCACCACCAAAACACTGACTGGATAATAGCATTATGGGGATAAAAGGCCCCAAATTACAAAATAGTCAGCAAGATGGATAAGTCTGGCATTCAAACATAAAAAACACCATGCATGATTCATGAGATTCTGTAGATGGGGTAGATTTTAGGTATCCAAATGCAGAAGGCCCAACGGCCCAGGGGCCAGGTCCATGAGGCTCAAGGGCCGTCTCCTCTGTCTTCTGGCCACTGACAGCTTTACTGGCCCCGGATTTACGGTCTGAGCAACTCACTAGACCAGAGGGTGACAACATGTTACGGACTGAATTGTGTCCCCACCAAATATGTGTTGTAAATCCTAACCCTTCAACCAAGGCACAACATTCGTCTCTATCCACCTGGAGCAACAAAGGAAGAAGGAGAGTCAGGAAAAAGAGGAGGAAACGAAAGTGTTGCTTATTGTCTCCATAAACAACTGCCTCATTTGCTATGAGACCAGATGAACTGGATGGGGCCTGGCTACCATTACTGAACACTTTGATCAAAGATTCTATAGAAAAATCTGGATCAAAAGGGAGAAAATGCAGAACAGAATTTTGAATTCTTGTAGAATCCAGCCTTTCTAGAGCCATAGAGGGTAGATGAACTCCTGAAACTATTGCCCCAAGATAATCTTTAAACCTTAAACCAAAAATATCCCCTAAAGACTTCTTAAAACCAAACAATAGTTTAGCTTAACTAGTAAAGAATGTCTGCCTTGAGCATTGTGCTCTTTCAAGATCTTTTTATATGGGATAGAACTGACAATAGCAACTGGAAAGATTAGGTAGGAACCTAAGGGGCCAGTGAATTTCTATTACTGGGGGAATGAGGGAGGAATAACTCAGAAAAGGAGGGTGAGAATGGTTGCACAACTCGAAGAACATAATCAATGTCACTGAATTGTACATATAGAAACTGTTGCATTGGTGTATGTTTCACTGTGTATATTCTCAACAACAACAATCACAACAAAATAAATAAAATAAATTACTAAGAAAAAAAATCCTAATCCCTATACCTGTGGATGTAATCCCATTTGAGAATAGGGTTTTCTTGTTTATGTTAATGAGGCCATATCAGTAAAGGTTGTGTCTCAAACCTAACCACATTGGAGATATAAAAGGAGCAGAGTAGGCACAGAAGCAAGCAAGTAAAATGGGGGAAAGATAACTGCCACGTGGAGATCACCAAGGAACTGAGGAACACTGGGACAGAGGAGCTGAAATAAGGATATTCTCCCAGAGAGGACAGAGAGAGCCTTCCCCTAGAGCCAGTGCCCTGAATTCAGACTTCTAGCCCCCTAAACTGTGAGAAAATACATTTTTGTATGTTAAAGCCACCCCCCTTGTGGTATTTCTATTAAGCAGCACTAGACAATTAAAACACAGCATAAAATCAGGAGAGCAGTAACTCTGGGTGGATATAAGCATGTTTATGTGAAGAAGTAAGATATCACAACATGGAAGATGGGGGCAAAATCCAAATCTATTAGTCAGTGGTGTGAGCCCAGCAAGATGTTGAGTTTTGATGTTCTAGACTAGGATCAATTCACAAGGAATTGACTCCTTGCATAGCTTCTTGTGCCTTCTTTGATGGTTTGGGAAGGGGTGTAATTGAAAATAATTAAAATGTAAACATTTATTGTGTTTAGAAATATTCTTAGCTCCCATTTCCTCCTTCTTCAATCCTTTTTTCTCATGCCACCCCATCCCCCCACTCCACACAGAAGCCTGCTCAGGCTTGCACAGCTTTTTAAGACTAAATCAAGCCAATGGCAGCCAAAAGGAGCCCAGGTTTTTTCCCCCAGGTACTAAAAAGATGCAAAGTAAACTCTAATGTGCTGCAGGCCGCAGGACACCATAGGGACCTCAAACCTGGGGCCTTTCTCCTGGAAGCTCATATCTTGAAAGCTGAATGAGCTTTCTTCCCAAGGTACAAGCTGGTTCCCTTCTTTGTACTCTTGTAAGGGATATTGTTCCCAAGGTTCCTATTTTGTTTTTGATCAGAAGGACCTCTGCAGCAAGACTTACCAGCAGCTCAGAAGCACCTTTTAACAAGACAGAACATGACACCACCCTTTGTTACCTGTTCCCTGCAAAGCGAGCTCACTGCAATGAGTCTGTGCAATTTTTTTGTGGCAACTGAGCTGTAAGGCTGTCGTAGTGAAGGGGTCAGAATGTGCTGAGTGAGAGAATGGCTGATGCAGAAGCCCTGTAGTCATCAGGAGAACATTTTAGGGACTTTCCTTTTTGAGGAGAAAGCTCTGATGTGGAGTTGTCCCAGAGGTGGAGTGGTTTGGCAGAGTAACAGAGAGCTTGAGTTTTGGTTAAAAGCAAACCTGGTTTAAAATCCAAACTCTACCATTTACTAGCTGTGTGATTTGGGGCAAGTTGGGAAATTGGCTGCATGTCGTCTTTTACAGCATGGTAATGAATGCAAAGCTCCCATAGTGCAGTTCAGTAGTTGTTATCATTGTTGGGAGCAAAGGAAGCCTTATGTAAGAGGAGTCCCACATGACTGAACATTGCTATGAGGTTTGTAGCTCAGAGAGAGGGTGAGACCACTGGACTCTGAAAAAACGATAATCAGGGGTCAGTAGAAGAACGTTTTGACCTATGGCATTTTAGTGTTCTTCAACAGCTCTGTACAATAAAATTTTCTGTGATGATCAAAATGTACTACATCTGTGTTATCCAATTGTAAAAATGGCGTGGTGGCTTCGGATCTCCTCTAATTATGAGGGAGGAGAATCACCATCAGTGTCAGCCCAAGGCTGATGATTCCTATGAGGTGGAGGTCAAACATACCTCCACCCTCCAACCTTTTTACCAATTCTGACACCAGCCGTCCCTCCCCCAGCACTCTCTACTTCTCTGCTGGGTTTGATAATTTGTTGCAATGGCCATACGGAACTCACAGACCATAATCACAGTTATGGGGTTTATTAGGGAAGTAGCAGGTTACAATTCAGGATCAGGAATGACTCAGGATACATTTCTCTTTGATTAGGACAGCTTCTTCTCAGCCATGCCCACAGGCAGGCAGGCCTCTCTGTCTCTGGACCCTTCAGCCTGTCTTCTGCCTTGCTTCGACAAGTGTTACAAAGCTCTTTATCTCTGCCAGTAAGTGCCCAGAGGCACCCCACACTGACAGTAAGCCTCTTCTCAAAGGCTCTCAGCTCTCTCGCTTTGTGGATCGGCACACCCACTATAGCTGCCTCACTCAATAGGCAGGGAAGTCCACTGCACTGTCTTGCATCAGTCTCCTGGTTCTGCTGCTTTCATTTCTCTGCCGCCACTTCTCACTGTCTCATGCCATCTCTGGTGTTACAGCTCTCTCTGTCTGCTGGGTCTAGGAGATTCTCAGTGCAGGGACCCTAGGTCCAAAGGATGTGTTCCACTCCTGGCTATTCTTTCTCAATGGTAGTGAGGTCCTCTTCTCCGCCTCTGGGATGGCTCTCTTTAAGCTTAGCAGGATGACAAAACTGACCAATCTCCTTGTTAGAGTTCCACGTACCTTATTTACATTGTCGCACCCCCGTAATCACCTCATGTGCATGTGAAAGCTGGACGATGAATAAGGAAGACCAAAGAAGAATTGGCACCTTTGAATTGTGGTGTTGGAGAAGAATATTGAATATACCGTGGACTGCCAAAAGAACAAACAAGTCTGGCTTGGAAGAAGTGCAGCCAGAATGCTCCTTAGAAGCAAGGATGGCGAGACTACGTCTCACATACTTTGGACATGTTATCAGGAGGGATCAGTCCCTGGAGAAGGACATCGTGCTTGGTAAAGTAGAGGGTCAGTGAAAAAGAGGAAGACCCTCAATGAGATGGATTGACACAGTGGCTGCAACAATGGTCTCAAGCATAGCAGTGATTGTGGGGATGGTGCAGGACCGGGGAGTGTTTTGTTCTGTTGTACACAGGGTCACTATGAGTCAGAACTGACTTGATGGCACGTAACAGCAGCAACACTCCTGCAAGGGGTCCATGCATCTTATTTGCATTGTTAGCAATTTGTCCAATCCCTTTGGTGGGCCACAAGCACCTTATATGCATAGTCCCACCCAATCATTATGTGAGAGTTACAAGACCATGCATGGCTAAAAGGGCAGTATTAAGTAATTCCCTGCACCACACCAATATAGTCACCACTAGCCACATATGGTTCTTGTGCACTTGAATGTGACTAGTGCAAGTCAGGAACTAAATTTTTTTTTTTTTTTTAAATATTTTATTGTACTTCAGGTGAAGGCTTACAGAACAGATAGTTTCTCATGTAACAGTAACACACATGCTGTTTTATGACATTGGTTAACAACCCC
>NW_004444045.1:7698824-7740757 GCF_000243295.1 Trichechus manatus latirostris | reverse complement strand
TTGTATCCTGTTCTCTTCATTCTCCCTTGCTCCCGAAGAGATGAGACCAGTGGAGTATCTTAGATGGTCGCTCACAGGCTTTTAAGACCCCAGACACTACTCACCAAGGTAGAATGTAGAGCATTATCTTTATAAGTAGTATCATGCCAATTGAGCTAGATGAGGAACTAAATTTTTAACTTAATTTTATAAATAAATAATTTAACTTTAAATAGCCACACAGAGCTAATGTTTACCGTATTGGACAGGACAGCTCTAGAAGGTGATTTTCAACCCTGGTTGAACATTTGAATCATCTGGGGAGCTTTAAAAAAATACTGATGACCTGGTCCTATACTCAGCTATTAAAATCTGAATCTCTGATGTGGGGCATTGAAATCAGAAGTTTTACATGTTTTCTAGGTGATTCTGATGTGAAGCCAGGATTGAGAACCACTGCTTAAGAAGAGGAATGGATTTTGTGGTGATAGGTGCTTGTGTTAACTTGGCTCTCTTCCTGCTGTGCAGGAGTGCAGGTGGAGGCTGGCTTGCTCTGGGATTTATCTGCTTGAATTTTCTCTGAGGAGAATTCTAGTAACTTTGCTGTTGGGGCAAATTCTAGATGCCTCAAATTTGGACGGGCTAATAGGCCACATTTTTCATAGTCCTGGACGTGTATTGTGGAGGCTCCCTGAGTAGGGTGAGGGGTGGTTTGTTGTTGATTTTTTTTGTTTTTGTTTTTGTTGGTTTATGACTTAGAAGACCCCATGTGTTACAGAGTAGAACTGCTCCACAGGGTTTTCTTGGCTGTAATCTTTTCAGAAGCAGATTGCCAGGCCTTTTCTTTGGCAGTGCTGCTGGGTGGGTTCGAACCACCAACCTTTTGGTTGCTAGCTGAGTGGAAACCATTTGCACCACTCAGGGAATGTGAGAGGAGTGGTTTGGATGAGGGTAAGAGGAAGGAATGTAGACCACGAGTCCTAAAAGGGTAGTGGAGGGCTTTCTCTCCAAGTTCTGAACAACCCCCCCGCTTCTATTTTCCTTATTCCTTCCCAAAAGGACGCTTCATTTCATACTGGTGGTAGGAGAATTTTTAGCGGAAGGACATAGGGACGTCCTGTACTTCTACCTCCTTGTAGAGAAAACAGTATCATTGATAACTTGAAACCCAATTAGACCAGGAGGGAAATGCCTTGTTGGGACTATAGGGGCCAGAATAGGCTTTTAATGAAAAACACGTTTTATTTCTAAAGTAGCTGATTTTATGTTTGTTCCAAAGAAAGTCCTCAGGGTGCATAGGAAAGGTAATAAAATGATAATTGAGGGGCCCAGGACCCTCACAAAGGCACTGGTGCTATACGTGATTACTTGATAGGACGTTTCCTGCTGCTTCTGCAGTTGTGATTGGTGGTACCTGGCAGACTCTATTTGTACTTCAATCCATTGCACATGCAGACAGCCCCGTTAAAAGCTGAGAGATACCTGTGCTGAGAGATAGGCTCTCAAAGTAGAAACAGAGAGGGAAGGGGATTTCCTCCTGACCTCTCTGCTATAGCTTTAGTGGGTGATCCCTTTGGTGTGATCAAACTGTCTTCAAAGCAGATGACTCTCCAGGAGGACATGCAGAGGCTGAACCCAAGGCAGATGTGCATGCCGCTGTGGTCTCGGATTGCCAAGCTGGACCATGCATGAGCACCAAGCCCTCCTTTGCCAAGTCTGAAGCAGGTTGATGAGCTTCCTTGGCCCATGTCCACAGACCCTCACCCCAATCCTGACGCTATAGCTTGTAGAAAAGACAGGGTAGGGCAAAACATGTAGGGACATTAGAGATTCAGTGGTAAAATTTGGTGACACAATTCTTGCCTTCCATGTAGGAGACCTGGGTTCGATTCCTCGCCAATGCACCTCATGCGCAGCCACCACCTGTCTGCCAGTGGAGGCTCACATGTTGGTATGATACTGAACAGATTTCAGCAGAGATTTCTAGACCAAGAGGGGCTAGGAAAAAAAGGCCTGGTGATCTACTTCTGAAAATCAGCAATGAAAACCCTATGGATCACAATGGTCTGAACCAAGACCAGTTATGGAGATGGTGCAGGACCAGGCAGCATTTTGTTTCCTTGTGCATGAGGTCACTATGAGTCCGGGGCGGAATCCACAGCAACTAGCAACAGGGCAAAACACACCTCAAGGAAGGAGAAGATTTCATTTTAAGGCCTAGAAAGACTCAGAACTCCTGATCCTGGACTTCTTGTCAATGGGTTCTTTATAAACTTGAGGCAGCATCACTGTCTTTGCCACACGAGCCACATGGCAATACTTGAGAGAAAGGCAATCTCAAAAGAACAAGTCCTAAAAGGAAGACTTAACTAATGTTGACAGTTTCCCTTGTAATATTAAGAACCAAGCGCCTTAGCACCATTGCCCAGCAGTGCTTGTGGTTTTGTTTGTGATGCCCAGTGGAATTCTTCACCTCAGAGTGTGCAAACCATATACCTTCAGGACTTACTCTGTAGAAATTAGTTGTATGTAATATCTCATTTAATTCTCACAACTACTCTGTGAACTACTGTTATTATCGTCATTTCATTATATACATTTAACAGAAAAGTTAAGTGGCTTATATAAGCCCACACACAGCTAGTAAGTTGATCCAGAATTTGAACCAGTTAACTCTGGAACCTGAGCACTTAACCTCTGCACTATTAGGGGAGGAATAGGCCGGAGCTCCTCCTAGTGGTCAACATGTGCTGACAACAGTTACTGCCTTCCGTGCTGTCTGCCTAATTGCCATTATTGCTTGCAAGTCCTTCCAGTCCACCTCCAAGTTCTTCTTCCTAAACCCCTGCCATTAAAGTTATAGTCTTAAATCCCAAATTTCACCCTCCTTCCACCTTCGCCCTTATTTTCTTCCTTATCTAACCCGTTACCAACGAGTCAATTCTGACTCATAGCAACCCTATAAGACAGAGTAGAACTGCCCCATAGGGTTTCCAAGGAGCGGCTGGTGGATTCAAACTGATGACCTTTTTGGTTAGCAGCCAAACACTTAACCGCTGAGCCACCAGCACGCCCTTCCTTATCTAGAGTCCTAAACTCTTGTCTTCTGTTTGTCTAACTTGACTAACCTGTGGCACTGTATCCCTTGGAATCTTTATATTTTCAGAAGACTCATAGGTCTCCTCAAACTTTGCTTTGTACAGCCTTCCACCTCCTAGGATTAGATGACCCTACCTTTCCTCCCAAAACACCATGTCTCTTGTAATACTCTGCAATGTATCCTTCTCTTATTCCTCTGTTAAATGAACAGAGGTGATATTGGCACGCCATTCTCCCCACCTCTTCTCCAGACCATTATTCTGTGGCCTTTATCCAACAATCTCACCAATGAGGAAATTCATATTCATTGTCTGTATGTAACACTCTTGCTTTCCTCAGTGACCCCAGCATCTGGATCACAGGCTTCCTTTCCTTGTTAAAGTCTGAGGGACTCCAACATCAAAACTGATCACCCTCCCAACTCTATACTCAGGCACATTTCAAGTTCTATATCCCTAGGGAGTTCTATCTCGCCTCCACAGAGCTGCTCACCTGGGTGGCAGTGAAGTATCTCTTATCTTGGGCAACCTGGCATTAAGCTCTCTGGAGCTAACAGGACAGGGTTGGAATTCTAGTCCTGTTGCTTACAGTGTGTTTCTGAACAAATGGATTCACCATTTTGTTGTTTAATTTAGTCAACTGTAAATGGGTTAAATGGAACCCTGGTGGCACAATGGCCAAGCACACAGCTGCTGACTGAAAAGTTGGTGGTTCAAACCTACTCAGTGGCTTTGCAGGAGAAAAGACCTGGTGATCTGCTACTGTAAAGATTATAGCCTAGAAAACCCTCTGAGGTAGTTTTACTTTGTCCTATACAGTTGCTATGAGTCAAAACAGACTCGATGGCACCGAACTACAACAACACAAATGGGGTAATACTAATACCTTATTCACTGGGGTGTTGTAAGGATTTAATGAGATAGAAATTTCTTAGCATACCATCTAGCATTTTAATACCTTAATCAAAGTTAGCTGGAACTATTATCATCACTGAGAATTCTTAGATAAGCTTAGCTATCTAAGAGAATATCTCTTAGATATATTGAAGTCTTAAATTTTCGGATGTAACTTCCTCCCTGTTTTGAACCTTTTATTTCCCTCATTTCATTTAAGCCCTTTTAAATTCTTACCGGGATCTCACCCATCATCTATTCCTTGTAGACTTCCTGTTACATTCAGAATAATGCTTCTCACAATGCCTCCCCTCTCAGGTCACCACCCTCTTCTCAGCCTCTTCACTCGGTGGATTACCTTTTGTTTCACTGGACTGAGAAGATGAGTCCTCTTATCTGAGTCCTTCAAGGTTTTGCCTCTCCACTAACTATCTCTGTTTTTAAGTTGTTTGTTGCCTTATTCACTATCATTTTCTTTAGTTTTCTCTCAGAGAAGAAGACCTGTACCTTTTTCCTAATCCCAGCTTGTCTTTCTACCCATACTCTTCTTCCGAGACTATGATTCGACAAATGTTCCCAACCCCAGTATTCATACTTCTCAACCACGCAGTAACCTGTGTCTTGTTAATCTTTCCTCCTGTAGTTGCCTGGGCTTTTCCCTATTCTGGTTGTTCTCTTGATTGATTACCATTTCTCCTCCCCCCACCCTTTTTTAAAATTTCATTTGATAGCTTCTTTTTGGCTTCCACCCCATAAATGTGGCCTTTCCATAAGGCTCTATCTATTAACCTTTATGTTCTTCCCTATACTCTCTCTCAAGGAACCCTCCTGGTGCAGTGGTTAAGTGCTCAGCTGCTTAATGAAAGGTTGGCAGTTCAAACCCACCAGCTGCTACGTGGGAGAAAGCTGTGGCAGTCTGCTTCCGTAAAGATTACAGCCTTGGAAACCTTATGGGGAGTTCCACTCTGTCCTATAGGGTCGCTATGAGTCGAAACTCGATGGCAACAGGTTATGCTCTTTCTTTAAGTGGTATAATTCACTCCCGTATCCATGTCTTCCATATCCATGTCTAGTGATGCAATTACATACGGAAGATTTTGGAACACATCTTAAGTTGTCTGTTGGGCACAAACTTCATGTGTTCAGTTAAATTTGTCATATTGTTTCATTCCATCAACCCTGCCCTACACCCCCAACATCTTTCTGATTTCTTTATTTCTGCTAATGGTGCTACTTTTCTCTCTTTCCTCTGGCCTTGAAATTTCTCCTTTCTGTAATCATCACATCTACTCAGCCATATTTTCCTTAGTCTGTCTCCAGGATGTCTTTCATCTTTAGCTCTTTCTTTATACTTCCACTGCATCTATGTTGGTTCAGGTTCTCCACCATCTTGGACTATTACAATAAATGTTTGCTTAAGTAATCTCTTCACCTCCAGCTTCTCTTCCTTCCAGTTTTTTCTACCTTTACACTTTGTTTGGGTGCTGCTTTCTAAAGTTAATTCTGTTCATGACTCCATTCACTCACATAGTAATTTATTTAATTCTTCATTCATCTCTCAAATTTATTGAGTGTCTACTTTATACAAGACCCTGTAGAGAGGCAGATTTAAAGAAAAGAAAAAAGACACCGTATCATTCACACAGATTTGTTAGCTAACTTCTATGACATACAGCTTCAACATTTTAGTGGCTCAATGCAGTAGAGTCACAGTCCAGTGCGGCCTTGAGGTGGTGGGGGAGGGTGCGCTGTGCTCCACACAGCGTTTGAAACCCAGCCCTTCCATCTGGCGGCTTCACAGTCTTCTGAGGCTCTGGAGTCCTCGACTGGATCCTCTGTATTCTGTCCACAGAAAAGGAAGCACATGGAGAAATGCATGAGAGGGTTTAGAGGCCAGTTATGGAAGTGACACACATCACTTCTGCCTACATTTCATGGAGAAGAACTTCATGGGGCTTGGAATTATAGTCTAGTAATTAGAACCAAAAGAAGAGGAGAAGCAGGGATATAGGTGAGCACTAGCAGCCCCTAACACTGAGAGCATAGAGAGTTTTGGAAGGACAGTCAAGTAAACTGACAATTAAGATATAATGCAACCATTGCCTACAGATTCAAGAGTAGGTTTTGAGCCTGAATTTCAAGAACTTTCAAATTTTAGACTCAGGATACTCTTCTTGGTATAACTCTTCTACAAATTCCTTGTGCTTCTGCCAAACTGGACTGCTTATTCCTAAAATACACCTTGTGATGTTTTTCCTCTGGGTCTTTGTTTATGAACTTCCCCGAAAGTTTTCTTCTTCACCATCACTATTTCACCTGACAAATGTCCACTGTTCCTTCAACACCCATTTCATAAAGTCTTTCCTGACTTCCGTCCCTCTTTTAAAGCATTTGTACCTCTCTGCATGGCACGTTTTTTATTCTGCCTGGAAGTATAGTAAGAGCTTACCTCTTTCAAATGTCCCACTGGACATATAGTTGGGTGAAAGACCTGTTTAGAATTATCCAAGTCTGACATATATTACCTATACACACCAAAACAATTGTTGCACATTTTTAACACACACCAAATTTTCCCCAGTGGCTGTACCCTTTCAAAATCCCACTAGAAATAGATGAGTGTTTCCACATTCTCACCAACACTTGTTATTTTCAGTTGTTTTGATAATAATCATCCTAGTGGGTGGAAAATGGCATCTCATTGTGATTTTGATTTGCATTTCATAATGGCTAATGATGTTGAGCATCTTTTCATGTGCTTATTGGCCATTTGTATATCTTCTTTGAAGACATGTCTATTCAAGTGCTTTGCCAATTTTGTAACTGGGTTGTTTGTCTTTTTATTGTTGAGTTATACATGCTAGATTATTTTTTAAAAAGTATTTTTCCTCGAACAACCTCATCTCAGAAACCTAATAGACATGAGAGCTTGACTGTTTATGGACATGTTTGGATGGATAGCTAACTCCCCACTCAACAGCACTGATGGAAAGCTCAGCAAACAGGAAGATGCCTCACTTAGCCCTGGAAGGCTCATGGGAGGTCTGAGGCCCCATCATATGGTTCTGCATTTCCTCTCATGCTCATCTCTCACCCATGGACCCAACCTGAATAAATAGAGGGGGAGGAAAGCAGGAAAGCATTAAAATAGCTCGTTATAAAGTAAACACACAGCAACAGCACAGGTCTTCTGTCTGCCTGCTGGGCTGTTTGGGAGCTGAGAAAATCAGAATCTCAGAGGAAACCTCCCTGTTGTGAATTTGGTCTACCTCTAATTCTGCCCACTCTTCCTCCATCACACCATGACATTTGCACATACATATGCATACATAACCTAACTTTCCCACCACCTGTCCTTCCCATGTACCAGATAGAGTCTTTGGAGGTTCTGCAAGACCTCAATAGATTTGTTCTAAATTAAATTATGGGTAGAATACTGTTTCTTAATATTTTTCCTATATCATTCATCCTCCTCTCTGCTAAGCTTTCCACCAGTGCTGTTGAATGTGGAGGTGACTATAGATCCAATCAAGCCCCTAAATGAATCACTTTTGCCTGGAAGGCATGACAACTGTCTTGTTGTTCTAGCTTTGCTTCAGACACCTCCGATAAGTTGGGTCACTTCATCTAGCTTCAGTTTCCTTGTCTGTAAAATGACAGAGAAGGGATAGATGATGTCTAACGAAAGAAAGCAGACATCTGGTATCCTAGTCTAAAGCCATGAACATACAGAGGCTGTCATGGATTGATTTGTGTCCCCAGAAAATATCTGTCAACTTAGCTATGTCCTGATTCCCAGTATTGTATGATAGTCCACCATTTTATGTGATTTCCCTATGTGTTGTAAATCGAATCACTATGATGTCATGAGATGGATTAGTGGCAGTTATATTGATGAGGTCTACAAGATTAGGTAGTGTCTTAAGCCAATCTCTTTTGAGATATAAAAGAGAGAAACAAGCAGAGAGATGTGAGGACCTCATCCCACCAAGAAAGCAGTGCTGGGAGCAGAGGGTGTCCTTTGGACCTGAGATTCCTGCTCTGAGATGCTCCCAGACCAAGGGAAGACTGATGACAAGGACCTTCCTCCAGAGCTGACAGAGAGAAAGCCTTCCCCTGGAGCCGGCACCCTGAATTCAGACTTCTAGCCTACTGGACTGTAACAGAATAAACTTCTTTTTGTTAAAGCCATCCACTTGTGGTGTTTCTGTTATAGCAGCACCAGATAACTAAGACAGAGGCTTTTCAGATACTTTCAGATGTGTGCACTTTTCTCCACTGAAGACAGACATAATATCCACATGAAAGAACACTCTTCACACTCTTCAGTCCAAGAGAGAGAGACCCTGTTTCTGGTGTAGCTGGTCGAATCTCTCATATCTCCTAAGAAGTATCCATATAAAATGTGAAATGTTAACTTTTTGTTGATCTGAAAGTATAGTTGTAGGCTGTCCTATTACTAATTTACAAAGGACAGTGCATAACTTATTCTACGCATAACAAAGGATGAATTCTAGAACATAAGCTTATCTAATTCTTTACTACTCAGGAAAAGATTGTTTATTTGGGAGAACAGAAATGAATTACTTCATCTTCATGCCTACTTCTTGGTCCAAACTTGACAATTATCCCAACATTCCTTTGCATGTTAAGTTTGTTGAAAATGACCTATGGGCTGACGTGAATCTATAACCTCAAGCAATACCTAGAAATCGCAAACCATTTCAGCTCTGGTATAGGAGCAAAGAGCTAAAACTGGCTGAAAGCTGACAAGGTAGTCACGCCAAAGTCTCTGTCTCCTAACAGTGGGTAAGTGACCACACATGTCTTCCATGCCTTGTAACTTTTAACATTTCCATTGTCCCATAATAAAAGCTCTTTCCTGCAATCTCTCTTTAGGAATGATACATCTTTGGCCAGAGGTCTGCTGCATTATGGTTTCTTAGTGGGGATGGGAACAGGGCCAGATTAAGGCATGTGAGGGCCCTAAATACTGATAATCTGTGGTTCTCCCTCCTCTGCTTACTCACTTATTCAAAGAGGATATGTGAATTATATATATATGTGTGTGTGTATATATGTATATGTGTGTGTCTTAGCTATCCATAATGTAACTTCTTTTTGAATATGACTATAATATTAGCAACTGAACACAAAAGTTGCATATGCCATTTTATCGGAATGAGATGAACTGGATTATAAAATTTTTATTGGATATGAGATACTAAGATTTTTACTTTATCACTAATTTTCTACAAAAAGAATATTCCACATAGTCTACAAGGAAAATGAGTCAGCGAACTTAGCTATTTGAACAATCATTGTAAAATTCTGTTGATCTCCCACAATGAAAAATTGACTTTCCCCAATTTTGTTTTAAATGACTTGTGCTTCAATTTTGATGCTTATTTCATAATAAATGCTATAATTATAAATGAACAAATGAAAAGATGTCATAAAAGAAAATTTAGTGATCAGAAAACAAATACTACAATAAATTGTTATATTTTATTTTTAGATAGAGCTTTCATCTCTAACATGTTATAATTAAAAACATTTCTTTCTATTCTTTGCTCTTGCAAATTCTTTGATGATTTTGTCACAATGAAGCTGCTGAACAATATCTACTTCCATACATAATAAGGATAATGAATCTAATCTTTCTTGAATCACTATTGTACGATGAGAGTTTTAGAGCCTCCTTAGGGACAAAAATTAGCGTTCTGTTGTGCAGTTTGTGATCATTAAAGTTAGGAATATGAATAAAGCAATTTCAACATCAGGAAATATGCATTGTATTTTATCTTCTATTATGAAATCATACATGCCTACATGAGTATAATTGGTCTTTCCTGAATCTGTAAACTTAGTTCTCGTGTAAGAATGAAATAGTCACACTTTTCCATAAACTTTTGTATTTAAGTCATCAGAATAAGCCTACACTAATTTCTTGGATGCTTTCATGCATTCTTCATCAAGCATATCCGCATTATTTAAGAAGGAAAATCTGTTTGAAAGAACTTCATACACTTTTGCCCTTCTTTTCATGCAAGATTCAAGTGTGTCGATGGTGGAGGTTGTGCTTATGTGAAATTGATCTCTGGCACTCAATACTTCTGGAGCACCTCTGTCATTTCCTTGTTTCTTTCTAATACTTCTGTGATGATGAACTGCTTGATAATCAGTATCTGGCTGTTATTTGTTTTGATGTGTTTTCAAAATTTTCAAACTCTTCTCTTGAAGTATGTAAATACTGTTAATGACTGGTGGAGATCTCTGCATGTCTTGAAATTTTCTTCTGAATCTTGGAGAGCTTGACTTGTCTGATGAAAATGCTGCAATATATTAGTCCACGTAACCAACTTACGTACTCTAGTGTTTGCGTTTTGTTGGCAATATTTTCAGCTTCTCTTTTGGCATCCCTTTTTGTGTCTGGTATTCAGCCATATTTTCTAAGGCATCTAGAATATGAGCGTATGATTGTAGAATTGCACTCACTGCTACAGCATGAGCTTCCCAACGGGTATTAGAAAGACATTTTAATACTCGATCATTGCCTAAATATGTTGTAAGAACTGCCCATCAGTGAGTACCCGTAAACCAAACCCGTTGCCTTCAAGTCAATTCCAACTCATAGTGACCCTACAGGACAGAGTAGAACTTTCCCATAGGGTTTGCAGGGAGCGGCTGGTGGATTCAAAGTGCTGACCTTTTGGTTAGCAGCCGAGCTCTTAACCACTGCGCCACCAAGGCTCTGTCGGTGAGTAGAGGTGGCAAAAAAAAATGTGTAGAGTAACTGAAGAGTAGGAAAAAAAACTGCTTCTGGACAACAATCTAGGGTGCTACGTCCTACAAGATTAAGTAAATGCACAGCACATGGTATGAAAATGGCATATTCATCATGTTCTAAAATTTTCCATTGCATGCCTTTATAACACCCTGACGTATTGGCAGCATTGTCATAGGACTGGCCTCTGCACTTAGAAAAATCAACTTTGCATACTTCACATAAATGGTGAAGTACTTGATTTGCAGTTTCTTCACCGGTATGACTTTTTGAGCTAATAAATGTGATAAATCGCTCGACAGGTTTTCCATTTGTCGGCGGTACATATCTTAAAACAATACTTAGCTGATCTGTATCAGAAAGATCAGGAGTGTAATCTACAGGCAAATTGAAATATTGAGCTATACTTATTTTATTGAAAATAGTTGATCGAAATTTATCACTAAGTTTATTAATTCTTCACACATTGTTTTAGGCATACACTATGGATTGCCTTTTCCTGTGTTACCATATTTTGAGATGTGAACTACTGAAAGTGGGTCAAACTGAGCAACAAGTTCAAGTAAACCCGGCAAATTTCCATTTTTGGGAGACCCAAACACTTCGTTTCTTCCTTGAAAAGATAGTCCACATTCAGTGGTTGTTATAATGACAGCAACAACGTGTTGCAGAACAGCTTTCCAGTACTGACGTTCTCCATTAATTTGTGTTTCCTGTTCATGAGTTAAGCCAAAACCATATCTTTGGTTTAAACATGGCAACATACAGTCTCTGTGAATTGAATTGTTTTTATGTTTATCAATCAAATTTGTGTTGCGCCAATTGCTAAATCCATCTGTAGCAAATCAAGAATTAAATGATTTGGGACTGAACAGTTAGCAAACAAACCAATATACAGAGCCAACTGATGGAGAATACAGTAGCCACTCCCTCTTATAATTTTTCACAATTAGCTTTGCACCCTAGAAATATATTCTGGCTACAGAACCTTGTTTGTTTACCATCCAGAGATTTTTGACATACATTTTCAAATGGTCCATTGTAATGTTGACAATCACTTGGCCCTCTTTTGATCCGATAATTTACATCATTAGAAGAAAAATTATTCCACAAAGCAGGATCCATATTTCTGTTATTTATGGGGTCTGCAGATGTGACAATTTCAGATTCTAAATAGTTTCACTTTCTACACCATTATTAATTTTTTTTACTACCGCATGGAATAGATGAAGAATTTGGAACAAATTCTGTTATATTCATATTGCTGTTAGTAATTTCAGCACTAGTGGTCCTAGTACATTGAACTCGAGCAGTCAGTGGAAGAAGTCTCTTCTGATTCATTATGTTTTAAGAAGGAAGTTAATTTTGGAATTGTCTTCAGGGATTCGCCGATCCTTTTCTTCTCATCTTCTGAGACCTTTTGTTTTTGTGCTCCACTTAGTTGTTGCTGTTTCATTTTACCTGAATACAAAATTATGTCACTTTTTAAATTTGGTTCTACTGTAGCAAATAAATTTGGATAATTGAAAATAAATAAAATTTATAAAATAAAATTTACATTCAAATATGGACATTCATACAATAATTTATATTTGAAAATTGTTACTGTGGTTAGATGCTGTCGAGTCAGTTCCGACTCACAGTGACCCTATGTACAGAACAAAACACTGCCTAGTCCTGCACCATCATCATGATTATTGTTATGATTGAGCTCATTGTTGCAGCCACTGTGTCAATCCATATCATTGAGGGTCTTCCTCTTTTTCACTGACCTTCTACTTTGCCAAGCATGATGTCCTCCAGGGACTGATCCCTCCTGATAACATGTCCAAAGTACGTGAGAGGAAGTTTTGCCATCCTCACTTCCAAGGATCACTCTGATTGTACTTCTTCGAAGATAGATTTGTTTATTCTTTTGGCAGTCCATGGTAAATTCAACATTCTTCACCAACAAAATAACTCAAAGGCATCAATTCTTCTTCGACCTTCCTTATTCATTGCCCAGTTTTTGCCTGCATATGAGATGATTGAAAATACCAAGCCTTGGGCAGGTGCACCTGAGTCCTTAAAGTGACATCTTTGCTTTTCTTAACATGCGTCTGTTCTGTTGCTGTGACGCTGGAAGCTATGCCACTAGTATTCAAATACCAGCAGGGTTACCCATGGCGGACAGGTTTCAGCTGAGCTTGCAGACTAAGACAGACCAGGAAGAAGGACTTGGAGGTCTACTTCTGAAAAAAATTAGCCAGTGAAAACCTTATGAATAGCAGCTGAACATTGTCTGATATAGTGCCAGAAGATGAGCCCCTCAGGTTGGAAGACACTCAAAACAT
Source organism: Trichechus manatus latirostris (assembly GCF_000243295.1). Classification (NCBI taxonomy): domain Eukaryota; kingdom Metazoa; phylum Chordata; class Mammalia; order Sirenia; family Trichechidae; genus Trichechus; species Trichechus manatus. The sequence goes on along the minus strand of NW_004444045.1, from coordinate 7,727,666 downwards.
GACTGGGGAAGAGTAGCCTCCTCAAAGTAGAGTTGCCTTTAATGACACGGATGGAGTCAAGCTTTTGGGACCTTCATTTGCTGATGTGGCATGACTCAAAATGAGAAGAAACAGCTGCAAACATCCATTAATAATCAGAATATGGAATGTATGAAATATGAATCTAGGAATTTGAAAATTAGTAAGCAAATAAAATTGATTTGGTACTTGTAATTTTGTTTTTCTGGTCTGAGATAGTCAAAATAAATAGTACTTACAAGGCTGCCGGAAATAATTTTTTGTCATACGATGTGTGCGGGTGTGTCCTTTGCAGATCTCCATGAGTGTTTTTCATCTTGAAATAATACTTAAAACATGCGCACTCACTTTCCGTCCTTTGATGCTGCATCTTCACAGTTCATCGGACTACTGCTGATACTTCATGGGGGCAAGAGCGATTGCAAAGAGCATGATACAAATACAAGGGTATGCTCAATCTAAAGATGCGTTTTGGTTTGCTTTTCACAGGACAGGACCAAATAAGTCATGAGTCATGTGATTATAGTGCCACTGGCAAGTTCTTACGTGGTAAACAAGAAAAAATTGAATGTGAGATTATACTGAATCGGTCTAAAATGAAAATGAAAATATAATTGTTATCATATACAAAATTTATAAAATGTACATTGTATTTCTTGGTGGAATTGTTCAACTCTCACATTTGGAGATACATATACAATGGATGTAACAATAGCACCACTTGTGGACAAGAAAGTTTGTTTTGTGAGTCATAATAATATCAATCAATTTCTTAAAAGAGAAACAGTCTGAAGGGAAATGGAAAATAAAATACCTTTATATAATTTTTATTATCCAAATAGTCATTTAATTTATTTCCTCGAGGAATTGTTCAGTTTCCTTACACAGTAAAATGTAAATATTCTGATAAGATATAAGTGTAATGTTCTGATAAATGCCCTTTGTTGCTTTCTTGGAAGACGAATTTAGAAACACACTCATTGTTGCAAAACAGAAACATATTTTGCATGATAAATAAATATTGAATTTTGCACCTTCTTAATATGCCTAATACCTCATTTGTTAGCATATGTAGAGTAATATCAAGCACTGTGTCCCGTGCAAAAGACAATAAGAAACGAAACCACTTGATACATAAATTAAAACTTTTTGTGTTAGATAAATGTTAATATTTCTGGTATTTTTTGGACGTTTGCTACGTTAGTATTATATTAAACATATGCTAGATTGCATCTGAGTGTATGCAAAACAGATTTGAAACTTATAAATATTATTGTTTACAAAACTTGGAACATAACTGTACGTAAATGCTACACAGTTAAAAATAACTTGATTGAATTCATTGCAAGTGTCGATTATTTGAATTCCCTTGCTTTTGTGCGTCATCTGGGACTGGAGTTCCCATTGGTTGTTTCCGAGGACGTGTGTAAGAGCATACCCTTGTGTTTGTAACATGGGAAAGGGCATTGCTGGCCTCCCTGGCTGGAGCTGCTGGATCAGCAGACGTGGGTATACAAGTCTCTCAAAATAGATCAGAGACCTGTTATCTATTAATATAATTCCTCCTTGCCCACTAACTGCTCATGTTAGATCCAGTTGCATATTGGGTGATTGTAGCAAGAATTAGACTCAACAGCCCACCCACCTCTTGTTTACTAGAAAAAATAGTGTACTTCCAAGAGACCTGCTGATATAAGGAGGGGACCGTAGGAGACAGATGTCAAAGGAGGTGCTGAAGCGGTAGGGACCTCATATCTTAAACATCCTTGTGCGTGGGCACCCTCATGACCCGTGTGAACTTTAGTTCCGGCCAGCACATTCTCACACACTGGAGCTGGTATCGGTTTCGTTTAGTGCCCGGCCAGTTCCCTTCCACTGTGGGGCTCCCTTTTCCTTGTGTCCTGTCTGCTTGGCATCTATGGGTCTTTGCTTTCGACAACAGGTGCCACTGTTTTAGTGATGCCCTAAGCACATACTTAGCTTGTTCATTGGGTAATCCGTCCCTGGATGGGAAGAAGAAGATATGTTTGTAGAGTCTTCTGTGTCAAATACACAAGCAGGCTCTTTCCAGACAATGAGGCCTTTATTCAGGGCGAGAGTGCCAGCTTGGGCAAATTCCAAGGTAGTCTGAAAATAAAATAAAATAAAAAAACCAAATCCACTGCCATAGAGTCAATCCCCGCTCAGAGTAGGACAGAGTAGAACTGCCCTCAAAGATTTAGCAAGGCTGTAACTCTTTATGGAAGCAGACTACCACATCTTTCGAGGAGCAGCTGATGGGTTCTAACTGCCGACCTTTTGAGTAGCAGCCAAGTGCTTTAATCACTGTGCCCCCAGGGCTGCCAGAAGCTACAGAAACATTGTGATGCCAGCTATGTTCCAGAGGAACTCAGAATTCAGAGAGAGATTCAAACACCTGGATTTGGGGACTTGCTCTGTGGGAGCTCTATAGGTTTCTAGCTTCCTCCCTGATCTCAGGATATATATTTGTCAGTAGCTTGATGGTGTTTTAAGTGTCATCTTATCTGTACAATTTTTCCAAGGTTGTTTTCTGATTTCTTATTCTCCTACCTTATCTTTACCAAACTAAAGAGGTTCGTGAACTCAGGACCCCACTGACCCATGCTTTCTTTGAACTCCTTGCTGTAGGACTATGATCACACTGACAACTTCTTGGCCTTGAAAATGCAGCTGTTGTCACCTTCCTTTATTCCTTTGAAGTGAATCATGGTGCCAGCAACATACTAGCAGAACAGTATTCTGGAGTCTGATATTATACTTACCACAGTCAGAAGTACAGTGAAACCTATGAGAGCCAAAAGTCAACAGGAGGACTGCCCTGTTTTTCCAGGTCTCACGAGTTTTCTGCCTTTGACAAGGGGCAATCTCACAACTTTTCTATCACTTTCTATTAGTGCAAAATATTCGAGTTTTCCTTCTCTAAACAGATTTCTGCCTCACACGGGTTCTTGCTTTCACAGATTTTACTGTATGTATTTACAAGTTACTATCACAAGCACTCAAAAGAGGTTCAGAATGTGAGCAAGGCACCATCATACTGTTGGCTTCAGAAACACACCACCTTAATTATGATCTAGGGGTCAGAAGACATGAGCATTGTGACTGTAGACACATGTTCCACTTAGTAGACCCAAATGAACAAAATGGATGCCTCCGATGCAGCCACCTGTCTTTCTAATGAAAAGATCTATGTATTCAAACCTCACACAAGAGCATTGGATTGGCACACCCTAAACCTCGGCGCAGTGGTTAAGCATTTGGCTGCTAACCAAAAGGTCGGCAGTTCAAATCCACCTGCTGCTTCTTGGAAACTCTGTGAGGCAATTGTACTCTGCCCTATAGGGTCTCTATGAGATGGAATGGACTCGATGGCAACGGGTAAACCTCTTCTAGAACCTTAACTGCAAGGGAACCTGGGAAATGTGGTTTTTTAGTTCTCTATTTACTACATCTTTCCTGATGTCCTCTCTGTCGCCTCCCCCCATCCTCTGGAAGATTAAATTACTGAGATTTACAATATTGAAAAATTGTATTACTGAAACTATTATTCTTAGCATATTTATCTCCTTTCTACATGCAACTTGAGCCAAGGGACCATGTCTTTTCTTTTATAGATCAGTGTCTGGCACAGGCCTGACACATGGAATTTGTTTAGTAAATATTTATCAATGAATGAATGGGATTTGTATATACTGATCTTAGACCTGACAGCAAAGAAACATATGACCTTATTCAAAACATCATATCTATGAGCTTTGAATTTCTCATTTAAAAAATAAAAAGGCTTTCACTAGATTATTTTTAAAGTTCTTTTTTATGTCAATGTTTGAAGATGCTTTCTCTTGTTTAGAAATGTTCAGGGTTGGATTTTGCCCAAATTTGATCATAATACAAGGAAAATAATAAAGCTGAAGTTACAGACTTGTCTCAAGAAAAATTCAGAAGAAGTTAGGTCGATAACATTTATAAGGCTCATGAAGACTTTTAACATCTTTCCCCAAGGTGAGTGGTGCTGTGGATTGAATTTTGTCCCCCACCCGAGATATGTATTGAAGTCTTGGCCCCTGTACTTGTGGATGTGATCCTGTTTGGAAATAGGGTTTTCTTTTGTCATGTTAATGAGATTATACAAGCGTAGGGTAGGTCCTAAACCTAATCATTTCTGAGTTGTAAAAACAGCAGAATAGACCCAGAGACACATACAAAGGGGATGATACCATATGAAGGCAGACACACAGGGCAGATGCGTCTATAAGCCCAGCAACTCCAAGGATTGTCAGCTATTAGAAGCTGAACTAGTAAAGAAGTCCCCCCTCCCCCAGATCCATGCCCTGAATTTGGACTTCTAGCCTCCTGAACTGTGAGAATAGAAGTTTATGTTCTTTAAAGTGACCCACTTGTGTTATTTTTTGTTATGGTAGCACCAGGTAAAACAATTGTTACCTCATACATTAATAGTTGCCAGCCTAGGGCTCAAATTGGAAAGAGGGTGGTGCAAATGTTGGAAGTTCTCCCCATCTGTCTCAAACATGTCAAAATGGATGAAATCTGGTTAAGATAAGTATAAATGGTAGTCTTTATAGGGGAAAATTACATAAATAGGTCACTTTTTTACTTTTCTAACTTGCCTTCTTAGGATCAAGAAAAGAAGAGGTTTTGAGTAATTCTAAGGAAAGCAGACATGGTTAATGAAATGCTTCAGAAAGAGGTAAAACATAGGAAAGAGATTCTAGATATCTCATATGATATCTTTATCCCACTGCTGCCACCAGTTGAACTGAATTTTGAGTAAAAAAGTACAATGCTTTTTCTTTTGACTAAAGGAAGTAAAATTCCTTGTCTGAAGGTAACCAAAGCTTGCTTATGGATTGGTTGTGGGAATTCCAGCACCCTCCAAAATATTTTTAAAGAATCCAGAAGTATCCAGCATTAAGGAGAAAGTACAGGGTAAGTCTTGCTTGTCCCACCACATTTTGTACCACGTTTCTGCCCCAAGCTCAATTATTGACCTCTCCTTTCTCTCTAATCTGCTAGTATTGCTGTCCTTTCTACAGAGTACATTTCCCCATGTGTGAACATAACTTTTCTTTCTTTATTCATCAGGTAACACTAGCTCAAGGCTATTGTGTGTATTCAACTTTTAGGTATATTTGACATGAAATAGATGACATTATAGTATGGTATAGAATAAGATATAACTGAAAACCATGTTTTCAGCCTTCTTGACATAGGAAAGTTTTCTTGGAAAACTTTCATAGGAGAATATCTTGGCCCTTAGCCCATTTACTTTCGCTGATGGTTGGAGCCATTTTCCCCATTGCTCTAAAACTTTCTCCAGTTTCCTTTTCTTTTTTTTTCATTTAGAGTACTCAGTCTCTTCTGAAGCATCCAGCAGAATATCACCGAAATTTTCTTGTCCTCATTTGGCTTAATAATTTAATTATTACTTTTGCATAACCAGAAAGTTCCAGAGAGCATATGATTAGCTTAGCACCACTTCTGAAATGAGAAATGTTCTTTAATCATTTCTTTTAGATAATCACATTTTCCTCTTGTTTGATATATGTAACCCCTTATATTTGTACAATATTTTATTGTATTTCCAATTATTTCTTTTTCTATCATACAAAGTGGCTTGGTTCATAGTTTAGCACCAACTGGCCAACACCTCCTACCCAGGGTGCTCTAGGCATTTTTCAGTCATCTGCAGCATCCCTCTCCAAACCTGGCAATACACCAGTGTGATCTGAGAAGCGTTTTAAAAATACATTCTCTTGGGAACCATCTCAAGACTAATAATAAGAATTGAGGGTGGGGTGGAGAGCAGGGCCCATGATTCCGAAATTCAAACTCTTTCCACAGGTTATACTTAGGTAGTTGGTCTGAGGACTAGGTAATAGGAAACACTTCCATAAAGCACAGTCTTCTCTCAGTCCAATTTTTTCTATTCTTTCCTTCTTTCCCTTTCTCCTTCTATATCTTGCCTCCCGCTCTTCACCTTTTTTTCTGATTTCGCTTTACCTTCATCAGATATTGATGAAGTTCTTAATATGTGCCTGGCACTTGGCCTCATACCCTCAGTGCCATGCCCCACTGTGATACAGTGAGCCCACTTCTATCCTTCTTTGTCTATATCAAGCCCCAGCCACCCCAAGTAGCCTAGTCATGAAAGGCATCTAAGCATTTTATGAATCATCAGCTCATCTCCTATATTCAAATGTTTCAGAGTATTTTGGAAGTCTTTCCAAGGCAACTCTGATGTTGTTTTGGAAAGATTAAGATATTAATCCTGTGTCTCATATGATGGTGACCATTATTATTTGCAGTAGAGCTGCTCTTCATTTATATCTTCTTTTAGAATCACTTACAGCTGAAAATGTCTTAATGGCCCAATGAGGCTGAATGCAACATTTATAATAATTTGTAGATAAGAGAGAATGGGGAAGATTGATCTCTTAGCAAACCAGCTTGGTGCCCCCAGCGACAGTTTCTGAGCCCAGGAAGAAGATACCCTACTCAATTTCTCTCTCACTTTCCTTTGTTTTTTTGAATGCAATAAAACCAGACGATCATTTCTATTTTCTCAAAAAGCACATTCAAGAATTATTCTCAGTTTCAAACGCCATCCTTGTCTCCAGTCATGCACGTATTTAGACTTTTTATTCCTTCATTAACACACGGAAAATGCAGACCATTATGACAGTTAGCAGACATAATTTTAGACAAATACAACTTCTTATCAAATAAGCCTGCAATAAGTATTTGATGAACAGGGCTCTTCAATATAACTCCCAACACTAATTTAATGAGAAGTATCAAATGAATTTTTTTTTATTCTGATATCTCCCATGAGACAAATGATACTTTGCAGGCCTATTTTTAACAAATGAATTATTGACTTAAACTGGCACAATTAATCACAATATAATGGGATCAGGGGATGTTAGGGGCTCATTCATCATAGCTGATGATGAGTACCGACTCTTCCGAGAAATGAAACTCTTTAATCACTCCTAGATTAACAGTTACATGCTTTCAAATTTCAATCACAGGAAACTGGCAGTGTAGAATGAGGAAGAGCTGGTGCTAGAGGAGAGAATGAAAAGGAAACATGCAGAGTTTGTTGTCTGCAGTCAGGAATCTAACTCTTGCCAGTACTCTTCAGTGAATATGGAAAAATAATTCAGGAAGAAGGTGGTGTATGGTAATGAACTAAGAACAGGGAAGGCAATTAAAAATTCTTGGGATGTGGGCTGAATTCGTCTATTAAAAATATGTGTGACTCCTGACAAACTGCTTGACTCTTTTGAACTTCATCTTCTTCATCTGCAAGATGGATGAGGTACAACCTCTCAAAGTAAAGCTTTTATGAAGATCAAGCCAAGCCAAGCCACTTGTCATGGAGTCAGTTCTGACTCATGGCGACCCCATGTGTCAGAGTAGAACTGTGCTCCATAGAGTTTTCAATGGTTGGTTTTTCAGAAGTGAACGGACAGGCTTTTCTTCCAAGGCACATCCGGGTGGACTCCAACTGCCAACGTTTTGGTTAGCACCGAGCACGAGCACGTTAACTGTTTGCACCTCCCAGGGACTCCTGTGAAGAGTAAATGAGTTACTATATTTTAATGCAAATAACGTGCGTTTTCTGCATTTGTTTGCTGGCTGCACCACTCCCCATCCCCAACTAGGCACCCTCACAAGTGCCGCCATACCAATCCTCTTCCATATGTTGCTGTAAAAAAAAAAGAAAATACCTCGAGAAGGAGAGGGCGTGGCTGGCAAGCAAATGCAGAAGATGCACATTATTCGTGTAAAGATATGTTAACTGAAATAACTTATGTCCTCCTGTTTTAGGCACTTAGCAAGCATAGTTTCTTTCATGGGATCCTTATACTTGTTGTAGGGGATGTTTGTTTTCCATCTCCAGGACCCATACCTATTAGATCCTTTGAATAATTGTAAAGAGATATGCAGTGAAATGTGCAAGTCAGATAAGGAAATCAGAAGGGGAAGTTATTCCGGTATATTTGTAAATTCAGCAAGTGTGCTAATTTCTGTGTTAAGCCATGCTGGCATAGAAAGATGAGTAAGACATGATTCTTGCCTTCCAGGAGTTCACAACAACACCGGGGAGACAGACAAGAGAGTCAAATCATTTCAACATATGGAAAAATAAATAGGCAAGGCAGTGAGGATTTTTTTTTTAAATCATAAGTATGCACATAGTTCGAAACAAATAGTACAGAAAGGCTAATCCCTGTCCCTTTCCCCATATGGTGACCATATTTTTGTCCAAATTAGTCCAGGTTTATGACTATTTTCCCAACATAATTATGAATATTGTTGTTAGGTGCCATCGAGTCAGTTCCGACTCATAGCAACCCCATGTACAACAGAATAAACAACTGCACCATCCTCACAATGGTGGTTATGTTTGCGCCCATTGTTACAGCCACTGTGTCAATCCATCTTGTTGCGGGTCTTCCTCTCTTTTGCTGACCCTCTACCTTACCAAGCTTGATGTCCTTCTCCAGGGACTGGTCCCACCTGATAACATGTCCAAAGTACATGAGACAAAGTCTTGTCATCCTCTCTTCCAAGTAGCACACTGACTGTACTTCTTCCAAAACAGATTTGTTCGTTTTTCTGGCAGTCCATGGTATAGTCAATATTCTTCTCCAACACCATAATTTAAAGACATCAATTCTTCTTCAGTCTTCTTTATTCATTGCCCAGCTTTCGCATGCATATGAGGCAATTGAAAATACCATGGCTTGGGTCAGGCACATTTTAATCCTCAAAGTGACGTATTTGCTTTTAAAAAATAATTATGAATAACATCCACTTTAACTCTCATAAGTGTCTTGGTTTGGATAATAAATTTTTGGTCAACCTAACTTTAACTATTTTTTGCTATTGCCAAAAATCGAACTTATATGCTTATATCTCTCTGTCTTCTCATTTATCATTGTTATATACAGTTCACTGACTCCACACTTCACCTGCCTTCCCTCCCCTTCCTCCTAATACAGTTAAGTAAATAGTCTCAGTTGCTCATTTTGCCTTTCTACAACTTCAAGCATCATAGTTAAACTTCTATATCATGTTCTGTAAAGAGTAGTTCTGTTGACTCCCCATCTTTATGATGATGACGTTAACATTTCACTGTTGCCTCAATTTCTACACCCCCTTTTACCTCTTCACTGTTGTCTGGTATACCTTTACTTTTATATCATCAATGTTTATTTTTCAAGCTGATAGTTTACTTCTGCTTGCCTGTGTATATGCCACTGTTTGTCCTTAAATGCTTTTCCCCTAACATGTCTTTCTGCAAAACTCCTTCTTATTCTTCAAGACCCATCTAAAATACTTGCTCCTTTTTGGGTGTTTTCACTCAAAGTTTTTGCAAAACCAGTTATTTCAGCTTTGTGCTTCCACAGATTACAATAGATTCCACTCCATTGCAATCACTGATTTATGTTGTGCAGGCCTCCTATGGAATCCGAGCTTTTTGAGGTATAAAGCCTATGCTATTTCAGTGTTCCCCAAGTCTAGTATAATTTTTGGAAGATAAACCCATTGCCATTGAGTTGATTCTGACTCACAGAGACCCTATAGGACAGAGTAGAGTTGCCCCATAGAGTTTCCAAGGCTGTGGATTTTTACAGAAGCAGACTGCCACATCTTTCTCCTGCAGAGCGCTAGTGTGTTCGAACTACTGACCTTTCGGTTAGCAGCAGAGCACTTAACCACTGTACCATCAGGGCTCTTTTCTTGGAAGATTGTTGTTGTTGTTAGGTGCAGTTGAGTGGGTTCCGATTCATAGCGGCCCTATGTACAACAGAACAAAACACTGCCCTGTCCTGTGCCATCCTCACAATCATACTTGAGCCCATTGTTGCAGCCACTGTGTCAATCCATGTCTTTGAGGGTCTTCTCTTTTCACTGACCCTCTACCAAGTATGATGTCCTTGTCCAGGGACTGATCCATCCTGATAACATGTCCAAAGTATGTGAGATGTAGTCTCGCCATCCTTGCTTCTAAGGAGCACTCGGGTTGTGCTTCTTCCAAGACAGATTTGTTTGTTCTTTTGGCAGTTCATGGTATATTTAACATTCTTCACCACAGTTCAAAGGTATCAGTTCTTCTTTGGTCTTCCTTATTCATTGTCCAGCTTTTTCATGCATATGAGGTGATTGAAAACACCATGACTTGGGTCAGGCGCACCTTAGTCTTCAGGGTGACATCTTTGCTCTTTAACATGTTAAAGAGGTCTTTTGCAGCAGATTTGTCCAATGTATTGTGTCATTTGATTTCTCGACTGCTGTTTCCATGCGTATTGACTGTGGATCCAAGCAAAATGAAATCCTATACTTCAATCTTTTCTCTGTTTTCTTGGAAGATAAAACAAACAAACAAAAAAACAAACTGTTGTCGTCGAGTCGATTCTGACTCGTAAGAACACTATAGGACAGAGTAGAACTGCCCCGTAGAGTTTCCAAGTAGCACCTGGTGGATTTGAACTGCCAACCTTTTGGTTAGCAGACATAGCTCTTAACCACTATGCTAGATAGGGGCCATTAAATACATCCTCTTGGTTTATTTGTTTGTTTGTATCAGTAAATATCAGTTTGGATTCAAAAAGGCGTTTGAGTTATGGATCCTTGGGTAGCCTCTTAATAAAATATCAATTAAGGTATAGAATAAGATTTTTTTTGAAAATGCATACCACCACCAAAACTTGACGTTGACAGATAAACTAGTACCAAAAAAAAAATAACAAACCCATTGCTGTCAAGTCAATTCCGACTCATAGCAACCCTATAGGACAGAGTAGAACTGCCCCATAGGGTATCCAAAGAGCAGCTGGTGGATTTGAACTGTCAACCTTTTGGTTAGCAGCAGGACTGCTAATGTACAGACCCTTTGGAAGTGAAGGTTTGAGTCTAGGCAAGGAAACATGATTAGCTGAGGGAAAGAGAATATGGACTAGGTAGAGGAAGAAGGACATAAACACCGGCAGTGAGACATAACCAGTTATATAAATGAGAATTATTTCTTTCTTACTTCAATATGAAGATATATGTATATATATGTCGATTTTGTATGTATATACATATTCATATTCTCTGTCTGCCTTTCATCTATTTAATTTATCTTTTTGTTTGTTAGCTTTTCACTCTCTCATTCTCCTATGACCTAACATAAGATGTGCTAATAATGGTTAAAATATGTTGCCTTATATTTCCTTAACATTGTATTTCATGAACATCATTCCAAAATGATTAACATGACATGGGACTTTGGTATTCTGTTCCGGAAAGAAGGATAGCTTTAGGCTGTATGAGGAATAGTTGCATCATATTAAGTGAAGGATGATTTTTCTATTGTCTTTATTTATAAGACAAATACAGTTAAAAGATTTTATATGGATGCCGTATTAACAAGGAGTAGACTATGCTGGATTGTTTTGTCAACTTGGTTAACATTTCCTAGAATCCCCTCCCAAGTTATTGCTGTTGTGTGCCACTGAGTCGATTCTGACTATAGTGACCCTCCCTATATAACAGAGTGGAACAAGTTAGAGATGGCCAAAAGAGGTACTTGTGTGAGATTTGGGAGGCAGTAGGTCATGGTGGTGAGTTGTGCTGATAGCCGACCCAGAAGGGCCAGAGGGTTCCAGGTTGTCTTTGGACTCTTCATTGTCTAGCTCTGCTTTATAACTGCTGACCCTGCTGAACAACAGTGGTCTTGGGCTCATAACAAGACATTTGGCTGTTGGCCCACAAACCTTTTTCATACACTTCTCCCCTTTATGGCCCCTCTTTAATGGCTGGACGTATTTGGCTTCTCAAAGTAAAACATTAGTGACTTCTCTGATCCTCCAACTTCTCTTTCCAGACGTGCACTCCCCAGCTCCTTCCACGTTGTGCAATGTCTATTGGTAGAATAAATCCCTTATCCTGTAACTCATAGTGGAGCCCTGGTGGCACAGTGGTTAAGCATGTGGCTGCTAACCAAAAGATCAGTGGTTCGAATCCACCAGCTGCTCCTTGGAAACCCTATAGGGCAGTTCTACTCTGTCCTATAGGGTTGCTATGAGTTGGAATAGACTCAACAGCAAAGAGTTTGGTTTGGTTTGGTAACTTATAATTGTTCCTCCTATCTGATTGAAACCTGATTGAGTCTGATATCATTAGAATAGACAAAGAAAACAAATTTAGAAAATAAAGGGGAAATAGAATTACAATAGTAGTAGAAGCCTGTAACACACATCTCTATGTCTTTTATAAATTAAATAGAAAAAAAAAGCATGTTATGTAACTCTTGGATAATATAATTAATAAGGCTGTATGTGTCAATGTGTACATATTGATCTTTGTACCCTGCGGAGAATATCCTTTATTTTCATCCTCAAGAAAACATTTACAAAATATTGATCTACATGCTGTCCCTAAGAAAAACTTCAAAAGTAATTATAAAAAGCAGGAACCTGAATCAATGGCTATGTCTTGAGTATTTTTAACCGATATCACTGATGATGGCATCATGTTGGACTAGAAAATATGTAAAAGATAGAAATCAGTACAACTCAATATACATTTGCTTAATATCATGACCCAGGCACTGTGCTAGGTGCTGGGGGCTTAGGAAGATAAATAAGACACGGCCCCGGTCTTCCAAGTGCTTACAGTCTAGTAGAGGGGGAAGGGGAGGGCATCCTCAGTGGGCTAAAGAGCATGGGCAACAGCTTGGAATCAAAACTGAGCATTGCGTGTCCCAGGTATACCACTGGGAGGAGGAGAATTTAAGTCAAGGAGTGACTGAAGTAAGATCGTCTGCAGGAAGGAACCAGACAGTGAGAAACCTAAAGCATTAGAACTTCGTCCAACTGAAAGGGGGATTTGCTGATGCTTGTGGAAGATTAGATTTCGGGGGTTACGTTTTATAGATAAGCGTAAGGGAGCAGAGCTGGGGATAAATTGGGGCATGACATTCTGCTAGAGAGAAGGGCTTAGTTTCGAGTAGTCACAATGGAACTGGAAAAGGAGCATTTAACTGCAAGTGTTTCAAAAACTTGGATGGTTGCTTTGAGATGGAGAAAAAAAGAAAGAGTTAAAAATTACTAAACTAATTTAAAATCTGGGTGACTGTTAAAATGATATCAACATTGAGAGAAATAGGGTTTTTGTGTAGTGTTTTCCAGTTTCTAAAATGTCTTTTCAAACTTTCGAGAAAGGTAACTTAAATAGATGCATCTAACCTCTTACTTCAAGAGTCTTATAAAAATGTTTTTTAAGTTATTAAAAAACCAGAACAACTGGGTTGATTCTGCAGAAGACACTAGGGAAGGATGCAAAACAAGTTCCAGAAACTTGGAGGATATTTTACTGCATAAAGTGTAGCTAGAAATCATTGAAGGAAGGGACAACCAGATATGCAGTTTCTAGCATATGAAAAAGCAGCTTGTTTGGGAAGTAAACCAAAGACCCCAATCAAATCCCTCCAAATTCCCCCCACCCAGCAAAGGTTCTGAGCAGTGGAGGTTAGAGTATGGACATGCTGTGGGATGGCTTGGGTGCACATCTGCATCCCATTAATTCATCCTTGGTACGAGCAGTGTTCCAGAGGTTGCACCAAGAACACAGCTGATGGCAATTCTTAACTCTTGGCAAGGGCAACAGATAATAAAGAGTGGTTCCTGGCAATTCTTGACCGCCTGCCCACACCTAAGAGAGATTCATCAGCAGAAAGGCCAAGTCACTCTGAAGTTATTTCTAGCCTGGCACCACCATATTCCCTAATATTTGTGAATCCCTGTACTGGCAAAGAAAACCAGTGTAAATCTATACCTTTCTCTTTTCTTTCTGATGATTAAAGATTTTTCTCCCCAATATTCCACAGACTCAATGAAAGTAACCATTCCAACTCTTAATACCAAACAAGCATACACCTCCCATTTTTAGAATGCATTAATGGAACACAACAATACTAGAACATACTCTGCATTTTAAAAGGAAAACATTCAGTGGAATTAGAATGACTTTCTTCCTGTAAGAATAGAGCTACTGCCATAAATGGGAAAACTGCTGAACAACCCTAATATATTCTCTGCAATATTTAAGTAGATAATAGCATTTGTGAGATTTGAGCAATATCATGAGAGGTAACAGTATAAAATCATGAAAGGCCAAATGAAAATTTTTTAAAAAAGTGTAGATTTAAAGTATAAAATTAAAAACTGAAATGCAGCCGTGAACAGCAGACAAACTAACTCAATGAAAGAGAGGGCAAATCTTAGAAATTCTCCTTCAGAATTCCAAGGAAAATGCAACAGATGAAAGAGGTGAGAGAACTGTGAAAAGACATGCTCTAGGAAATCCAAAGTATTCACAGCAGGGGTGCACAAGAGAGTAAAGCAGAGAAACAATAGAAGAAAATTTTCTTGGGTTGAAGAAAACTTCTGTGAATAGAGTGGTATCTAGACATGCTTGATGAAATATGGTATTTAAGAGTAACTTTCTCTATCTAGGTCTGGAGCCCTGGTGGTACAGTGGTTAAGTGCTCGGCTGCTAGCCAAAAGGTCAGCAGTTCGAATCCATGAGCTGCTCCTTGGAAACCCTATGGGGTACTTCTCCTCTGTCCTATAGGGTCACTACAGGGTCACTATGAGTCGGAATTGACTCCACAGCAGTGCATTTGGTTGTTTTGGTCATCTAGGTCTAGGTCTAGCTCCCTACCAAAATCAGCTCCCTACCATATTCATGCTTTAAAATTTCAGTATTTTTTAAAAGTGTGAATGGAACCAAATTACTTGGGTTTTGAAATCAACTGAAAAGTTTAATATAATTCTAATCAAAATTCCAAAAAGACTTTTTTTTTCTTTTTTAACTTGACAAAGTAATCACAAAGTTTGTCTGGAAGGTTTTTGAAATATTTGAAGGAGGATAATACATATCTTGTGTGCCTAGATTTTAAAATATTTTATAGAGCTGTCATAATTAAGCATAGATGATAATGGAATAGAATCTAAAAAACCCTGTAACAGAACACAATGTATAATTAATCAAATGATAAAGACAGTTATTTAAATCAGTGAAGAAAGATGATTATTGAATAAATGGTGCTGCAACAATTGGCTAACTATTAGAGAAAATAGCTAGATACCTGCCTCCTATCATTTACCAAAGAAAATTCTAGATGGATTAAAAGGATAAACATAAAAAAATGAAATCATTAATGACCCAGAAGAAAATATAGGTGGGCATCCATCTGATATCACATAAAAGGAAAAAATTATAAAGGAACATGGTAGGTTTTAAAACATTAAAAACCCATCAAAAATCATCATCAAAAAGCTATAAAAGAAGTTAAAAGGTTTATGATAAATTGGGAAACTATTTACACCACATATATTGACAAAGGTTAATATCCTTAAGCTATAAATTTATTTGAAAAATCTAGAAGAGAAATATAAATTCCATAATAGAAAAATGGGCACACAATCTAATAAATAGGTATTTTCAACAAAGTAAGTAATGTAGTGGTCAGTAAATATGAAGATAGGTTAAACCTAATCTATTAGTTTCCTGTGCCAAACTTGGTGCCTTAAAACAAAACAAAACAAAAAAAACAGAAATTTATTCTTTCACAGTTTTGGAGACCGAAAGTCTGAAATCTGTTTCACTGGGCCAAAATCAAGGAGCCCTGGTGACTCAGTGGTTAAGAGCTAGACTGCTAACCGTAAGGTTGGCAGTTTGAATCCACCAGCTTCTCCATGGGAGAAAGATGTGATGGACAGCTTCCATAAAGGCCTTGAAAACGCTGGGGGCAGTTCTGCTCTGTCCTATAGGGTCACTATGAGTCAGAATCAGCTCAACAGCAATGGGTTTTGGGGGGTAAATTCTAGGCATCATCTGGGCCATGCTCCTTCTGGAGGCTCTAGGGGATTATCTGTTCCTTTCCTCTTCCAGCTTCTGGTGGCTGCCAGCCTTCCTGGGCTTGTGGCCACAGCACTCCAATCTGCCTCCATGATCACATTGCCTTCTTCTCTTCTGTGTGTCAGATTTCCCTCTGCCTCCCTCTGGTAAGAACATTTGTGACTGCATTTAAGGCATTTCCAGATAATCCAGGATAATCTCCCCATCTCAAAATCCTTAGCTTAAGCACATCTGGACAGACTCATTTTCTGTATAAGTTAACATTTACAGGTTCCAGGCGTTAGAATCTGATATCTTTGGGGACTATTTCAACCTACTACATCTAACAAGTAATCAAATAAACTTAAAACTATAGAGCATTATTTTCAGTTATTAGCAATCAAGGATATTGCATCAGGTTTTGTACATGAGCTCTGGGGTCTTGGTGACAGAGTGGGGCTAAAGATGCAGACACAGCCATGCATGGATCTGTGCATGGTGAAACCCTAGAGGGGCTAGGTTAGCCTTCTGGCACTACAGAATAGGAATCTAGTGTTTGTTATTGTGGGACACCAGTATTCTGAACCCAGATAGATGTCTTTCCACTTGCCTCTCCTTGTGTGTGTGTACCTGACCTGCAGTGACTCATTTCTCAAATAAAACGCTAGTAAACTGAAATCTGTATTTCATATTGAATGAAATCTTCAACATGATCATTATGATTACATATCCCATTGTTATATTATTATATCCCATTATTTTTTCTTTCTAATGCAATGTGCAATGACTGAAACTTTTCCGGATTGCCTGTCCCCGAACAATGGAAATGAAAACTCTACAATCTAGAGCATTAGGCTTATCTCAGGTTTCTGGCTGAAAATACATGTAACTGAATCAGATTCAGACCATGTTGCAAAAGAGGACATGCCATGAGATATTATGGCTCTTGGGAACAGTGTATCACAGAAACCTAGACTACAAGGTTTAAGATAGATCTGCATTTGGCATCTAGGAGTGTAAATTTTCCTTCTCTCTTGAGCAAAACTCTAACTGACTCAATAGCGGTATTTTGCAATAACTGCAGAATGGAGTGCTGGGCTCTGAGGAGAAGTAATGAGAGCCTAGAAGCTAGCGGTTTACAGAGGGCCTGAACCCTGCTTCCTGGGCAGAGACCTGAGGATGGAACACAGGCCCAGAAAGGAAATTGTTTCAGAAAATCTGGGAACTCAGCAAGACCTGGAAATAGTAGAAGGAATCACAAATATCCATAGCTCGAATGAAGCTAAGAGAGTGGGGCTGGAGCAGAAGGGACCTGTCTTAGCTTCCTAGTGCAGATGTAACAGAAATACCACAAGTGGGTGGCTTTAAAGAATGGAACTTTATTTACTCACAGTTCAGAAAGCAAGAAGTTCAAATTCAGGGTGTGACTCTAAGGAGCAGGTCTTTCTTTGTTTCTATTTCAGCTTCTAGTGGCCGGCATTCCATGGAATTCCTGGACTCGCAGATTCATCTACTTCCTTCATCATCAGAGAGCGCCTCTCTTTCTCCTGTATCTAAGCTGCTCTGTTTATTTCTTAGAAGTGATTAGGTTTATGACACACCCTACACTGATACGGCCTCATTAGCATAACAAAGAAAACTCAATTCCTAGACTGATTACTTCCACAGGTATAGGGGTTAGGATTCCAACACATTGTCTTTTGGGGGGCGGGCAGTGGAGAATACAGTTCAGCCCATAACAGGGCCATATGTATAAGGACAGATGTGTGAGCATAACCTCGCATGGACAAATAGCCAAGGACCAGGCAGGAAGATGTGTACCTCAGCGGATGCTCCTGTAGACAGAAAACATCAGAACCCAGATGTCTGCCCCTAATGCCTTGGCATTGCTTCATCCTCTCAAATTTAAGTGTAACCCCAGGGAGGTGGGGGACAGGAGGCCGAAAAGACTAAGATAGATTTCTACCACCCTAGCTCACTGAGGGCTGAAACTGCCATTGAACTGATTTGGGGTACTGAATTCATCCTTGCTGAGCCAGCATGCCCATCAGCTGGGTCAACTTCCCATTGAAATGAGGGTAGAGTTGAAGCGGAGAGAAAGGGGGGATAGGCCCTTGCAGAATGGAAATGCAGCTTTTTGCAGTATTTTTTAAGGAGCCCTGGGGGCACAGTGGTTAAGTGCTTGGCCGCTAACCGAAAGATCAGTGGTTCCAATCCACCAGCCACTCCACAGGAGGATATGACAGTCTGCTTTCATAACGATTACAGCCTTGGAAACCCTATGGTGCAGTTCTATTCTGTCCTATAGGGTCGCTTTGAGTCAGAAAGCATGGGAAGGCAATGAGTTTGCAGCACTTTTTGTCGTGTATCACTGTCTGCTGGCTAAGAGGAGGGAGGGAGCTGCAGGCCTGGCCATTTGTATTCTGGAGCAGAGTCTGAACTTTAACTCTGGAACTGAGGGAGTTACTCAAGAAGATCTGGTAGCCAGAAGCGCTCTTATTTATGGGCATGTCAGAAAGTTAGAATTCAAGGGAGAGGCCTTGGTTGACAGAGGAGGAGAGGAAATCCAGGGGCCCAAACTCAAGCTGGCCATGTTTTCATTCACTGGTTCCATTTAACAGCTTCACACAACATATGCAGTTTACATTATGGTATCCGGCACATGTAGACTTTGGCTGGGATTATCCTCCTGAGCTCAGAATTTATGATCATGCAAATCGACATAGAAGTGAAGAGTAGGCACGCCAGAAGAACGAGCAGGGAAAACCTTTATTCTGTTTCTTCTGGGTCATGTTAACTCTGTCCTCACCAATGGAAGAACAAAGGCGTCCCCTTTTCCCAAAGGCAGGCTGGGCAGGAAATTAATACTCTGAGATTCTGCTCTAGGGCTGGGGAAATACAGCCACGCTCTTGTTGGCTTTTAGTTCCCGGAAGCAGGATGCTTAAGGAGGGAGGGGAGGCCACTGGGCCCTTTTTGGCTCTAAGAAAATGAGGTCATTCATTTGAGCAAGAAAAAATAGCAGACTGGTCATTTACTAGCAGGGTCCAGAAATCTTATAAATACTTCCTCATTAGGGAAACAGAGCAATTTATGGCCAAACTCGAAACAGGGTCCTTTGAAGTGAAAAAGAGTTAGATCTGGATAAAGACTGTGAGTATGCTAGTCAGTTTCACTGATGAAGGGTGTAAAGAAAATACATTTGAGGGTTTGTGCAGTCACTGTGTAATTATATTTATTAATGTCAGAGTAATGGGAATAAAACATTGACTGGATAATGTCATTTAATTTTTACGTAATTATCTGGATACCACATGCAAACTGTATTATAATTAAGCTATGGGGTATTGCTTTTCAGGGTAACTACTTTTTACACTTTCAATGTATCTTTGTACTGAAGAGTTTGAGGCAGCATCCAATGTAATGGCTGGGTCCTTTTTGTATTTGCACCCTCAGGGAAAGGAGAAGAGGCAATGGAAGGGAGCAAACTTTTCATTGATCACTTGTTATTGGCCAGACACTGGTTTTTTTTTTTTTTTTTAACCATTGAAATTATTTTTATTGTGGTGAAATATATATATCCAAACATTTTCCGTTTCAACCATTTTTATATGTACAATCTAGTGACATTAGTTATATTCACCATGTTGTGTACTCATCGCCACTGTCTATTTCCACAAGTTTTTCATCACCTCAAACAGAAACTTAGTACCCCATAAGCAATAACTCCCCATTCTACCTCCCCCTAGTCCCTGAGAACCACTAATAAACCTTTATGTACTGTCTATTCTTCTTGTTATTAGCTGTCATTGAGTTGGCCCCTGACTCATGGCGATCCCATGCACAACAGAACAAAATGGTGCCTGATTCTGTGCCCTCCCCATAATCAGTTGTGGATTGGACCATTGTGGTCCACAGGGTTTTCACTGGCTGATTTTCGGAAGTTGCCCACTGGCCTTTCCTTTTATTGCCCATTCTAGATATTTCATGTAAATGGGAACATAGAGTATTTGTCATATTGTGTCTGACTTATTTTACTTTGTATAACATGATGAATGTAATTAATGTCGCTGACTTGTATGTGTAAAAATATTGAAATGGCGAATGTTTTATTTTATATATATATATTTACCCCAATAAATTTTTTAAAAGAAAGAAAAATAGAAAATAACAAGTGTTGGTAAGAATGTGGAAAAATTGGAAGCCTTACCCAGTGCTGGTGGAAATGTAAAACACTGTAGCTGCTATGGAAAACAATTTGGTGGCTCCTTAAAAAGTAAAACATAAAATTACTATATGATCCAGCAATTCCACTCCTAGGTATATACCGAATAGATGTGAAAGTAGAGACTCAAACAGATACCTGTACACTAAGGTTCATTGCATCACTGTTCACAATAGCCAAAAGGTGGAAACAACCCAAGTGTCTATCAACAGGTGAATGGGAAAACAAAATGTGTTACAGCCATACGATGGAATATTATCCGCCATAAAGAGAAATTAAGTTCTGATACACGTTATGACATGGATGAACCTTGAAAGCAGATACTGTTTTAAGTACTGTATTATTTCCACTTTATAAATGGGGGCGTTGCCCCACAGTGCAGTTAAGCTATTTCTCCATAATCACATAGCTACAGAGAGATCGAGCCAAGGTTTAAACCAGCGTCTGTCTTACTTCCTTCAGTTCTCATCCCACTCAGCTCGTCACCTCCAGCATTTATGCTCACCCCTTCTCTGTACTTGGCTGAGTAACCAAGAATCTTAGTTGCCAATTTTGACTTAGCATTTTTGAACATTTTTCTTGTTCTGTCAGCAGCATTTCACACTGCAGATCACTTTAGTGACTTTGTTCTTCCTAGTAAGTTTCAACTTCTTTGGCTTCGTTTTATCTGATATAATTGTAACAAATAATAACACTATTAGATAATATTTATTAAATGCTTCCTCTTTGCACAGTGGTTAAGAACTCAGCTGCTAGCCAAAAGGTTGGCAGCTGCTCCTTGGAAACCCTAAGGAGCAATTCTACTCTGTCCTATAGGGTTGCTATGAGTCAGAATCGACTTGGTGGCAACTGGTTTGGTTTTTTGTTTTGTGCTCCAGGTATTGAATATTGTCTCCCATTTAAATTTCCCAGCTACCCTATGTGGTGGGTGTTATTATTAACCCTCTCTGGCAGATGAGAAAGCAGGGACTCAGACAGATAAACAGATACCTGTACACCAAGGTTCATTGCATCACTGTTCACAATAGCCAAGAGTGGAAACAAGCCGGGTGTCCATCAGCAGATGAATGGGTAAACAAAATGTGGTATAGCCATACAGTGGACTATTATCAGCCATAAAAAGAAATGAAGTTCTGATACGTGTTAAGACGTGGATGAACCTTGAAAATAGATGCAGAGGCTCTGTGGAGTTTAATTTGAATAGAGCGATGTAGCCACTAAAATTTGGAGCCAAGATAAAACCCAGGTTGGCAGGATTCTAATTACATGCTAGCTGGGATACTTCTGCCTGTTTGTTGATTGTCTTGCTCTCTTTCCTTCTCACTCTACATACTTTCCTTGAATAACTTCATTCAAAGTCATTCTTTTATCTACCTCCTAAAGACTGATGGTTCTGTAAGCCAGTTGCCTTCAAGTCAATTTTGACTCACAGTGATCTCATGTGTGTCAGAGTAGAACTGTGCTCCATGGGGTTTTTAGTGGCTGATTTTTTCAGAAGTAGAGCCCCAGGCCTTTCTTCTGAGGCAACTCTGGGTGGATTTGAACTGCCAATCTTTTGCTTAGCAGCCAAGTGTGTCAACTGTTTGTACCACCCAGGGACTCCTGACTTCTGTATATCTGGTCCAACTCTCTTTCTTGAGCTCTAGACCTAGTACCTAGTTCCCTAGATAGACATTGTCACCTGAATGTCCCCTAGGTCCTTCAAACTGAACATGCTGCAGACTGCTCCGGGTCTGTCCTCACTGCTCACTTGATGGTGTCACCCTTCATACAATTGCTCAACCAGGAACCAGGAAGAACTTTTAGATTTCTCCCTCTCTTGACCTATTCCAAATTCAAGCCTAGGGAGTCTTCCTCCTTAATATCTCTCACTCTCCTCTCATCCACCCTCTCCTGTTTCCATAACATCTACTTGATGCCTATCTCTTAGCCTTGGGACTGTCTATCTAACTTCCACATTGTGATCTTTGCAACATCGTGTCTTACCATATCACACTGCTCAGAATTCTCGGGGCCATCATAGCCATTTCCTTTTATTTACTTACGTTTTTAAAGCAGTGGAATGCTATTTGCATTTATAAGAAACCCCGATAAATAAGAGAGATAAAAGCAGAAGACAGCCTTGCAGCCCATCTGTTTGGCCTTCTCCTTCTTCCTTTAATGGGCTTCACTCACTCATTCCCCAATAAATATATGCTGAGTGCCCCTATGTGCCCAGTGCTGCTCTAAACACTGGGGGTAGACCAGTGAGCAAAGATAAACTAAAGCCCCTGCCTTCATAGTGCTTATTCTAGCTATGGTAGCTGTAAAAGGAAATACGTGAGAAAACAGAGGAGTAAGTGAATGTATAATAGTTCAGATAGTAATAAGAAAAATCAAGCATGGTAAGAGGTTAGGAAAAGATGGGATGGGGATGGGATTTTCACTTAAAATAGGGTGGCCAACTCTTCAGACATAAATTAGACTGGACTATAAGACGTAAAATGATACTCGTAAAGGGAGTGCTTATTAGCTCAAGTAGATACATGAGACTTAAATGGGCAGCTTCTGTCCGGAGGTGAGATGAGAAGGCAGAGGGGGTCAGCAGCCGGTTGAATGGGCACAGGAAATCCGGGGTGGAAAGAAGGAGTGTGTGGTCACAGTATATAGGGAGGGCAACTAGGGTCACATAACAATGTGTATATAAATTTTTGTACAAGAAACTAACCTGAACTGTAAACTTTCACTTATAGTGCAAAAAAGAAAAACAGAGTTTACATTAAACAATGAAAAATTATAGTATGAACAACCAGAAAAATATTCCAATTTATGGATTATTGGTGTTCATAAAAAGAGAACCAAAACAAATAGAACATAAATAATAAAGACATGGTTCACATTAACACTCTTATGTTGGAAAGAACTAGTATTTTTGCCCTTCTAATAGGGAAAATGACCCTGCCCTAGAAGCTAGTTTACCAAAAAAAAAAAAAAGGTTGTATTGTATAGTAATAATGGAAAACAAATATTTATCTGCAAAAATGAAAAGGCAATAACTCAGAACAAAGAAAAATGGGGTGGCCAAAGAGGGCCTCCCCAAGTTGATATTTGGTCAGAGACCTGAAGAAGGTGACACAAGAGAAGTGGACATGGCCGGGAAAGAGCCCTCCAGGTTGAGGGAACTGAGGTGCCACAGCTCTGAGGGAACTGGAGGCCAGCGTGGCTGGAGATGAGTGAGAGACGGAATAGTGCTAGGAAGTGAGCTCAGAAAGGTGTGGGGGTGATGAGGTCAGGGCACATTGGGCAGGCTGTGGGCTTGGACAAACCTGTACTCTGAGTAAAACAGAAGCCACCTGAGAGTTTGGAGCAGAGGATCGATGGGATATAATTTAGGTTTTAAAGTACAGTGGGTCTATTGACAGTAGACTAGAGGGGGCAAGGGTGGAAGCAGAGGGACCATTTAGGTGGCTGTTCTTGACAACCAGGTGAGACATGATGGCAGCCTGGACCAGGAGAGGAGCAGAGGAAGGGGTGAGAAGTGGTCAGATTTAGGATATATCTCAAGGTAGACCTGAGAAGATTTGCTCCGCCTATCCAGAACACTGTTTAAAAACTGTGGGTCTGTGAAGTAAACTCTTAAACACCTTTCCATAGCATAGTGACTCCCTCACAACCAGGTCCTTGACTACATGTCCAGCCCTGTGGGCTTTCTCCCTGCCCCGCACATCCATTATATGCTGCAGTGACACTTGTAGTGTCAGAGGATACCCGTCTCTCTCTAGCCTCACACCTTTGCTTGTGCTGTTTCCTCTTCCTGGACCTTGACCACTTTGCAAACTCATCCTTTAAATCCCAACTCAGATGACACTCCCTCTGTGAAACTTGCCATTAGTCCCCAGACAGATTTCAAAGCTTCGTCTTCTGTGCTTCGATTTAATTCGTTCATAACCCCATTAAAGCAGCTACTGGATGTATGGCAGTTA
This sequence comes from Trichechus manatus latirostris, assembly GCF_000243295.1. Taxonomy (NCBI): domain Eukaryota; kingdom Metazoa; phylum Chordata; class Mammalia; order Sirenia; family Trichechidae; genus Trichechus; species Trichechus manatus. Next base: position 7,703,521 of record NW_004444045.1, on the reverse strand, counting down.
GTTGCTTCTTTCTCCCCCCTAAGCCAGTAAGTTTCTTGAATGCCTAGACTGAGTCATTTCTTTGTGTCTTCTCAGGACATAATGTGATGCCAGCACGTAATAGCATTTCACCAACGTTCATGGAATAAATAAATGAATTCTAACTTCAAAACTCATTTCAGAAGGTGAGTGGTGTTCAGAGTGAGTCCAACTTGAGTAATGAGACCCTCGAGTCCACATTTTTTCCTAGGTTTTTCCATGGTGTGAGTGGTATTTTGGAATGCAATGCCAATGGAACAATTACTGGTTTGCTTTTACAAGAGATTTGTGCATAAAGTGCCCACAGGCAAGTCCCTTGAGTTGGGAGATAGGAGCTGGAGGAAGTGCTACATTGACATGGAAGCTGGGCCATTCACTGTCTGGGAGTCTTTGGCCATTGGGAAGCCTAGTTGTAGTTAAGTGAAATGAGTATAAATTGACTTTTTGATATAAAACTTTTGCTTTCTGTTAAATATACATGTGTGACACTGCCTGGTCCCAGCCTGCCAGTGATCATCCTGTGTTGAGAGGTAGACAATGGGACTCATGGTCCTTGATTTGCCCACCTGAACTATGGGTTTCCTTGGGAATGGACATCTCTTCTTCCAATCTAAATCTTAAGACAGACACCATAGCAGAGGTGTGATTTGCAGAATCACATTTTTTTTTTTCAGAATAAAAACGAAAACAACACTTGGATCAAAAGACTTCATTTCACAATAGGACCCACAAAAATATATGTGTAGAAGTCCTGCAATCTGCCAGCTGTCAGTGGCTAGCAAAAGCTTTGCTGGAAATTAATAGTTGAGTGCATTTTTAGTAGTTGTTGACTTAAAACCAGGGAATAATGGGATGACACAGATTTGAAATAGAATCTGCATGTTCTTAAGGATGAGAAATAAAAATTACTAGGTGCCTATTCTATCCAGGCAATGTGTTAGATACCTCACATATTTTATCTAATTTAATTCTGACAACAGCTTTGCCGGGTATTTTATTCCCACTTTTCAAAGGAGACATTAGAGGCTCACGGTCATAGGTAGTTGGAAAAGAGAGCCAGTTTTAAAACAAAATGTTATCAAATTACAAAGTTCTTTCTACTATACCCCTGCCTTCTTCCTTGTTCATTTCTTACAATGAACACTCTTATTCCACAGCTGCATATACTGCTAAAGTAAGCTTTTTTAGTGGTGTTTAGAAATCATCTTTGAATAAAGCAACCTATGTCTTGGTTTAGCCTAGCTACTCCTGATTTATGCCTGTTACCCTGGTGAAATTAGTAATAGGACTGCCTTTCACTCTCAAAATTGTCCCAGGTCTGAAGGTAAATTATATGTCACCCTTTCTTTGAACCTGTTCAGTTGTTTCCTGATGCAATTTTTTGCCCAAGGTCTAGGGGTAATTTTTTTCAGCTTAACTTCTTACCTTCTAGAAACATCCACTGTTGTTGTTGTTGTTAGCTGCCCTTGAGTCAGCCCCTCATGGCATCACTACGTACAAGGTAACAACACTCTGCCCGATCCTGCAACATACCCACGATGGGTTGCGGATCAAACAATTATGATCCCTAGCGTTTTCACTGGCTGAATTTTAGAAGTAGATCACCAGCCTTTCTTCACTAGTCTTTCTTAGTCTGGAAGCTCCACTGAAATCTGTTCAGCATTATAGCAACACATAAACCTCCACTGCCAGATGGGTGGTGGCAGCACCTAAGGTGCATTGGCTGCAAATTGAACCAGGTCTCCTGCGTGGAAGGTGAGTAGTCAACCACTAAACCACTGCTGCCCTCTAGAACCAGCTAAAGCTTCAGAAATACAGGAGAAAATTCCAAACAGGATCATTACACCATGAAGCCAACAAGGCAATACAAGCTGGTTGTAGTTCACTGAACAGATTGACTGAAATTTTTTTTAGTTTTTCATCTGGAGAACCAGATTTAAATTGAGTTGTGTTAGAAACACTGATATGTTCAAAAATGACATACACGCACGCACACATAAAGTTGTATGTACACACACATCGTCATCATGGAGAGCAGCTCTTTGTACAGCTGCAGTTGGCAGGCAGAGCCCCCGTAAATTTCAAATATGGAAGAAGTTGATCCTTCTAAACCCACACAAAAAAACTTAATATTTCTTAAGATCTGGGATCTTCCCTTTGATGGTAAAGCATGCCCCTGCTCTGGGTTATCCAGGTGTGAAGCTTGAGAAGCCAACCTTCCTTTTGGCTTAGTAAGCGTGATCATGAGACTAAAGATGTGGAGATAAACCTTTAAAGCGCATGAGCTAAGTGATGCCCCAAAGCCATTCCTCCTTTCCCAGCCACTGGCTTGCCTTTTTCGGGTAGCCATTCTTCATCTGTGCAGGTTGTTCTTGTGGGACTCTACTTCCTGTATTACTCTTGTTAATTGAATTCCCCAGTGGGATGAAAGCATATCTGAGCTGGCTTGAGAACGGAAGAGCTCGAATGCATAAACTGTAAATACGATGACAACAGAATCTCATCCTTCCTGTTGTTATCTATTTTGAGATTTTTGCTGGGGCAATAGTTTTACGTTTGACGTTTATATAGGTCACGGTGAGCTAATACCCGTCTGCCATCTGAGGACTCTTTTGTAATGAACATTACAGAAGACTATGGAAAAATATTCTCTGGCATTTCTGATTTGCACACAAGCTGACATGGAGCTGATTTTTACCATGTGCTATTCCAGCTCATATTAGTCATTTGCCTGACCTAGGTGCTAACAATCATGCATGCAGCCATGGTGCCCTGAAAGGCTGGGCTGGACTCAGCCAAAGCTAATATCTTGGCCATTCTCAGATACATCTTGAGGCAGTGAAAATAAGCTCTGGTTTTCATGCTTGGGAACTCTGGGAATCTTATATGAATCTTATGGGACCTGAGCAGAACAATAGACCTGATAAGTTTGTGTTACATTTTCAAAAAAATAATGACATTAGGAGAGAATGTCAAGTGTGTTGCCTGCAGACAGTCTGGCGCCGTTATAAGAGCACATACTGTCCAATTAGAAGATCTCAGTTCATTTAAATCCAGATACTGTTACTGGAATGATTTGAGCCTCCATTTCCTCTTCTATGAGTGGAGATAGAATGTTTACCTCATTTTTTTTTGAAATTACATGAAACTATAAATATGAAACACCTAACACAGTATTTGGTAAATAGAATTCCCCTTTAAATTGTTCATTTCAATTTGATTCTTCTTTATCTACCCTCCCTCCCTAGTGAGGTGGAAAGCCCTAGGGAGGTAGATGTAAGTGCGGAGGATGGAAGAAGAAAAGCTTCCTTTTAATCCATGCTGCTTTTTCAGTTCTGTCACTAATACCTTGGTCAGTGAGTCTAGTAATTCAAAGAGCCCAAGAGATTCCGGTTGATGTTACAATGGCTGGTCTATGGGTGTTGACAAGTTCAATTCGATTCTTCCCAGAGGTGTAGGTTCAGAAAAGTTCCAGGTGTTCATACTTCCCATGATGGATGAATGAATCCGGGCTACTGACTGAGGCCTAAGGAAAGAGATGGAGGGGATGAAGGATGTCAGGCAGCATCCATAGGTGTGACTCACAGGAAAGAGATGAGTCTGTGGAGGTGTCTTAGATTCCCAGCCCTGCTGTAACAACAATACCACATGTGGGTGGCTTTAAAGAACAAAATCTATTGTCTCACAGTTATGGAGGCTAGAAGTCCAAATCTGGACATTGGCTCTAGGGAAGAGTCCTTCCTTGTTGGTAGCCCCAGGAGTTCCTTGACATTCCTTGGCTTATAGATGGATCCTTACATGGTCTCTTCTCCCTGTGTGGGTATGTGTCTGTGTCTATTCTGCTCTTTTTATAAGATACCATTCAGAAGTGATTAGGTTTAAGACCCACCCTTCTCTGGTATGACTTCATTAATATGACAAAAGAAATAAGACTTATTTCCAAACAGGGTCACATTCACAGGCACAGGGGTTAGGAGTTCAACATATCTTTTGGGGTACACAATTCAATCCATAATGTTGTTGTTGTTAGGTGCCATCAAGTTGGTCCTAACTCATAGCGACCCTATGTACAACAGAACGAAACCCTGCCTGGTCTTGTGCCATTCTCACAATCGTTGTTATGCTTGAGCCCACTGCTGTAGCCACTGTGTCAATCCATCTTGTTGAGGGTCTTCCTATTCTTTGCTGGCCCTCTACTTTATCAAGAATAATGTCCTTCTCCAGGGACTGATCGCTCCTGATAACTTGTTGAAAGAATGAGAGAAGTAGTCTTGCCATCTTTACTTCTAAGAAATATTCTGGTTGTACTTCTTCCAAGACAGATTTATTCGTTCTTTTGGCAGTCCATGGTATATTCAATATTCTTCACCAACACCACAATTCAAAGGCGTCAATTCTTCTTCGGTCTTCCTATTCACCGTCCAGCTTTCGCATGCGTATGAGGCAATTGAAAACACCATAGCTTGAGTCAGGTGCACCTTAGTCTTCAAGGTGACATCTTTGCTTTTCAACACTTTAAAGAGGTTTTTTGCAACAGATTTCCCAGTGCAATGTGTCTTTTGATTTCTTAACCGCTGCTTCCATGGGGGTTGATTGTGGATCCAAGTAAAATGAAATCCTTGACAACTTCAATCTTTTCTCCATTTATCATGATGTTGCTTATTGGTCCAGTTGTGAGG
>NW_004444045.1:7663128-7698724 GCF_000243295.1 Trichechus manatus latirostris | reverse complement strand
TATGTTGAGGTGTAATCCATACTGAAGGCTGTGGTCTTTGATCTTCATCAGTAAGTGCTTCAAGTCCTCTTCACTTTCAGCAGACAAGGTTGTGTCATCTGCATATCACAGGTTGTTAAACAGTCTTCCTCTAATCCTGATACCCTTTTTTCTTTATATAGTCCAGCTTCTCAAATTATTTGCTCAGCATGCAGATTGAATAGGTATGGTGAAAGGATACAACCCTGACACACACCTTTCCTAACTTTAAACCATGCAGTTTCCCCCTGTTCTGTTTGAACGACTTACTCTTGATTCACGTACAGGTTCCTCATGAGCACAATTAAGTGTTCTGGAATTCCCATTCTTCGTAATGGTATTTATAATTTATTATGATCCATACAGTCGAATGCCTTTGCTTAGTCAATAAAACACAGGTAAATATGTTTCTGGTATTCTCTGCTTTCAGTCAGGATCCATCTGATAATAGGCGGTTACAACTTTGCTTCTCTTGCTATTGGCAGTTTCATGACGCACAATAGGAGATACATACATTACCAGAATCCATTCTTGCTGGTTTTAGGTAACTTAGACTCTTTCAATATCCAGTAAGATGTTTTTCAAATACCATTCTGAACCTGAAGATAAGGAAGGAAAGTATGCTTGTAGACTTTCACAGGCCAGATTTTATCCATCCCTGTATGTGAAATGGCTTGTTGGATAAGAAAGCATTGCTTCCTCTAGTCTCCATTCCACCAGCTTTTTTTTTTGACATTGCTGTGAATGACTCTTACTCCATCGAACTAAATTGTAGCATTTGAATACCTTGCTATCAATTATGCTGCTGGGATGAGATTTCCGACTGGACTATTTTCTGGCCCTACAGCTTTTGTTTGTTTGCTTGTTACCAACAATGTTAATGGCAACTAATTTAAAACATCTCCTTGCCTTCACACACTAATCTAGAATCTTGAGGCTGGCAACTCCTCTCCCTCTTTGCTTTGTGTTTACTCTCTTTTGCTATCTGTATATAGTTCCTCTATCACTCCGTAAGTTTTGCTTAAGAAAAGGGCCATAGCATCTTCATCTTGGTACATCCTTAGCATCTAGCACTGTGCTCTGCACATAAGAAAGTACTCAATAAAAGTTCATAAGAAAAAGAAAGCAATGACATTAGGTAGAGGAAGGTGCCCATCTCCTTGATCCATTGTACCTTCCAGTCTCAGTCTAGATGAGCAGCTCCTCAGAGGGGCATTTTCTGACCACCTATTGTGAAAGAGCCCTGCCTTTTTATCATTATTTTTTATAGCACATTTTTCTTTTTCTGTATGGTACTTAGTACTGTCTGTGATGATACATTTTAGTTGTCTATGTACTTATTATATATCTCCCCCACTGGCCTATAAAATCCATGGGGTCAGGGCTATATCTGTTTTGTTTACTACTGTTTAACCAGAGCTAGGCAAGGTGCCTGGCGCATAAGGTGCTTAATGAAAAATAATTAATGAGTGAATAAATCAAGCATTTGAAAAGCTGACCTAGAGCATTTCCTAATGACCAAAAGACCTTGTGTGGCCTGGTTTTCTACTCTTGGTGAGCAAAGAAGGAAGGAAGACATACAAGCAGAAGGTTTATTTTTCTGCAGCAAGACAAGCTAGGCAATAGAGGGACTGGGTTCTAGTCCCAGTTGTGGCACTAGCCAATTGAGCAACCTTAGAGAAGTCATCATTAAATAAGATCCTCTCTAGGTCAAGGAGGAGGTTGGAACAGTTTATATCTACAATCACGAAACCGTTTAATGTCTACAATCCCCTTTGTAGTAATAAACTTAAGGTTGAGTCTCTCCTCATGGCCAAGCATTCTTATGCATTTCAGTAAACGTTAATAAAGGAAAACAAACATAAACCATTTATCTACTACAGATTTTTAGGTTTTCTTATCTTCCAGAGCTCATTAGGCAAGGGTGGCTGCTCTATGGGGGCATCAGGCTATGAAATCCATTCCTTTCCCAAAGCAGTCTTGCATGCAGCACTTATTTCCTACCACCAAGATGGTTCAAGTCATCTCCTTGGGGATGTGTGGATGGGAATAAAGACGGGCAGAAGGATAAAAGGGAGGGAGCAGAGCTGACTTCTGATGCATGTACTGGATGTAAATAGTGCATTTAAAAATCAAGACTCTCTATCTTCCTAAGGAATATAGTAGAAAATGAGTTTCAGATAATCCAAATGACTAGAGAGACATTGACAAAAAGACTGGAGACATTGAGCATCAATGGTTTCTAACATCAAAAAGAGTAAACACTAGATATTTCTATTCCCTGATGAAAGTATGCAACACCACCTATAATCTTGCCAAAATGATCAAACCTGAGTCTGACCACTCCTCTAGATCCAGCTGCCAATTTTCAGGAGGAAAATAATGAACTACATTCTGAATTGGCAATTGACAAAATCCAGACTACAAAAGCTATACAGATCCAATACACCAGGTTCTTCAGCAGGTAAATTGTATGGCAAAGACATGGATGGTGGAGAAACCTATAGATTAAATGAGACTTGAGAGACACATCAAAAAAGTTTTTAATGGGCAAGATTAGCTAGAAATAGCTAGAGAAACAACTGAGGAGAAAAAGCTAGAAGGAAGGCAAGTCTTTCTGAAATTAGAAGATATTACAAAATCTCTGTAATTAACATACTGGGATGCTGATACATGAATAGACAGAAAGACAGAAAGTAAAAAAAAAAAAAAAAAAAAGACCCAAATACATTTGGAAATTTAGTATTTGATAAAGGTGGCATCTTAAATTACTGGAGCAAATATGGACTTTTTAATGATCAGTGCTGAGATGATTGGATAGCCAATTAGACAAAGACAAAATTAATCCATCCCTTAAGACTTGCATAAAAATAAACTTCAGATGGATCAGAAATCATAATGTAAAAAGTAAAATTATACAAGTGTTTTTTAATGGGTGAAGTCCTCTGTAACCTGGGTGTAGGGGAAGACTTTATCATTCGAAATCAAGATGCAATAAAAAAAGGTTGATAAATTTGCCTACATTAAAAAAAAAATACATAGGAGAAAGCGCCATGAGCAAAGTCAAAAGACAAACTGGGAAAAGAATATTTAGAACATATCTAACAAATAATGGGCTAATATAGAAAGAACTCTTAAAATTGATGAAAAAAAGGCCAAAAATCCTGTGGAAAAATGGATGAAAGTCTTAAAAAGACAATTCACACACGCACACGTGAAGATTTAACGTGAAAAGTGTTCAATTTCATTCATAACAAGAGGAATGGAAACGAAGCTACAGTGAAATACACTTTTTCGACTATCAGATATAGGCTATTGTCAAGAAAACGGGCACTCCCCTACATTGCTGGTGAGACTACAAAATGGCGTAACTCCTATAGGATTATCTAACAAAACTGCGTATAGGCTTATCCATTAGCCCAACAATCTTACTTGTAGGAATTTACCCTGAAGACTCATCTCCAATAATACAAGAATACACGTACAAGGTTATTCATGGTGATATTATTTGTAATTGTAAAATATTAGAAATTACCTAAATGGCCAACTGTAGGAGATTGGATACATGAACTCTGGCATATCCCCACATTAGAGGATTGTTATGTTGTTAGTTGTCATCGAGCACTTCTGATTCATGGCGACCCCATATACGCAGAGTAGAACTGTGCTCCATTGAGTTTTCAAGGCTGTGACCTTTCAGAAGCGGATCATCAGGCCTGCCTTCCTAGGTACCTCTGGGTAGGTTTAAACTGCCAATCTTTCAGTTACAGAGGAGCACTTAACTGTCTGCACCACTCAGGCACCTATGTTAGAGGACTAAAAAAAAGAATTCGGAAAATCTATTATCTGGTATGAAAATCCATTTGTTAAGTGAGAAAAAGAAAGTGCAAAACAACATATATATATATATATATATAGTGTGCTACATTTGTGTATGAAGGAAGTATAAGAAAATATACATTTTTTTTTACTTTTTATTTTGAAATGATTTATACTTCATTTATTTCAGCAAAACAATATTCAAAAATTATGAAATTAGTACCTACAAGGTGTGGGGCTTGGGCAAAACAGGGTGGAAAGGATGGGGTGGGAGTGACGCTTCTCAGCATATACATATACATAATTGTATATTACAATTTTTGGAATCATATTATTTTTCTACAAATTTAAAAATTAAAATTAAGTCCACAAGAATGGGGAAAAACTCTAAAACTCATTGGAAACACAAGCAAATAACCTTACCTGTATTTTAGTTGAATAATATAACCACACTGAAGGGAGAAATAAAAACTATTCTAAGTAACCTTTGAACACAGTGTTTGACTACATAGTCTGACATCCATTAGGGCAACGTCTGACCTCATATACGTCCGTGGCCCCATAAAGTGGTTGTTGGTTTTTAAAGGGAAAGCAGCTCTCTTTTTGTTTATTATTTTCCCCTAATGGTTTTAAAGACCCCGAAGCCACAGCCTGAACAAGCAGCGGGCTCCAGAGGCATCTCAATCACCTTAGCATCTCCTCTTCCACCTCCTCCTCCTTCCCCTCCTTCTAGCTTCATTCAACCACCTAGCAGCCGTGCAGCCACTTACTCCCGGTGCAGGGCAGTGTCTGCTGCAGCTCCTCTGCTCTTGCTGCAGGGCCAGGGCCGGGCACTTGCTGTCTTCTGGCTGCCAGCAGTGGTGGCAGCTGCACATGATCAAGAAGATGCTTTGGTAGATGGAGCCGCCACTGCCAGCACCTGCACACCTGCTCCCTGCCTGGTCCTCGAGGCCACCTCTCTGCACCCCCATGCACCCCTTTCTCTGTGCTGGGACATAGGCAAAGTCCCCATCAGGCTACCAGCAGAGCCCCCAACTGGCTGCCAGCTGCACACTGGCAAGACTGGCCTTCTGTATCCAGTGGATACAGCTCTCTCGCTTTGTCTCTTGGGCTGCTCTTGCTGCTTAGGTGGACGGAACATGGGGAGGGCTGGCGACTGCCTGTATATAGTGTGGTGTTCCCATAATGTTCAAATGGCATAACATAGAATGTATGGTGGACATTAAGCAATGCACGACAGTATATACCTTCCCTTCATCTAAGGAAAAAAAAACTGAGAACAAATCTTGAACCCATCTTAGGCTTTTTTATTTTTTGTGGTAGTATGGATACAGTCATTTAAAAGTATTTTGTTTATGTGTACTGTAGGATTGAGCAAATGTTTCAATATATTGGATATTTATTTATTTTTTTGTGAGCCAGAATTTTCACTGTGAAGAAGGGAGATACAAATGTGACATATAACAAGAAAAGGAATATCCTTGAGGAATCGGATTGGATTGGAGGTGTCAGTAAAAGCACATTATTTTAAAGATGTGTATTACTAGTTCTTCCTGCTGGTAAGACCTTAAAACAGTGGTATCCCACTAACAATGACCACACCTAGCGCCTAGATTTTGGTTTCTAAATCCCATTCAACACTTAAAGGCTCCTTGAAAGAAAAGCTAATTTCAGGGCTATGACAAGAAAGACATAGAGGAGCCTGCAATATTTCATATTGCAAAAAAGGAAGAAAGGGCTAAAAAAAAAAAATTGATGGAGGCAAGTCAAAAGGACATGGGAGATAGCAGGAAAGGGTTCCACTGGCCAAGTCGGAGACAATCTCAGCAGTAGATTATAAAACAATGAATACAAGGCAGGGGATTCAGTGAATGCTGAATCCACTGTGGTGGTGGTGATGATGACTGGAAACAGGATATTTACAATGTCTCAAAGTACTACTTGAGAATTATTTATTAATTACAAAAGGAAAATGATAACTATATAGCAGAGAAACCACTGATAAAAATTATTGTCAATAAGGGACAAGCATACTTAGGGTGCCTCCAGATGTGACGGATGGCTTGAGAAGGACACAGCATCACTCATGTGGTGTTCTAGTAAAAAGTGTGTGACCTGAATCTGTTGCTGTTGTTGTGTGCTGTTGAGTTGATTCCAGCTCACGTTGACCCTATCGGACAGAACAGAACCTCCCTATAGGGATTCCAAGGCTGTGGAAGCAGACTACTACATCTTTCTCCCTCAGAGTTGCTGGTGGGTTAGAAATGTTGACCTTTCAGTTAGCAGCCCAGCACTTAACCATCACACCACCAGGGCTCCTTGACCTGAATCTAATCATGTGTAAACAACAGGCAAATCCAAAATGAAGTCCATTCCCTAAGAAAAAAAATTGATCTGTACCCATCAACAATGTCAATGTCATAAAAGACAAAGAAAGGTCAAGGAATTGAGCAGATTAAGGGAGACGGTTACAGGGTTGCTATGAGCCGGAACCGACTCGGCGGCACCCAACAACAACAGACATATGATGATCACGTGCAAGATGTGATCCTGGATTGGGTCCTATATGAGGAAAATGCTCTAAAGGACATTATTAAGAAAACTGAAGAAATTAGAATATGAACTATGTGTTGGATAAAGGAACCCTGGTGGTGCAGCTCTGGTTAAGAGCTCGGCAGCTAACCAAAAGGTCAGCAGTTTGAATCCACCAGGCACTCCTTGGGAACTTATGGGGCAGTTCTACTCTGTCCTATTGGGTAGCTATGAGTCAGAATTGACTTGATAGCAACTTTTTTTTTTTTTTTTTTTTTTTGTATTAGATAAAAGTATTAACGTTAAATTTCCTGAATTTGATAATTTTAAGACGGTGTCTTTGTTCTTAGGGAGCACACACTGAAGTGATAAGAAACAGGCGCAATGTATGAAACCTACTCACAAATCGTTCAGAAAAAAATAGCATGTGTGTATAGGTAGGTCCCTAGGTGGCACGAATGGTTTGTATTTGACTGCTATCCTAAAGGGTGGCAGCTCAAATCCATCCAGCAGTACTGTGGAAGAAAAGGCCTGGTGATCTGCTTCCATTAAAATCATTGCTGTTGTTGGGTGCCGTCCAGTCTATTCCGACTCATAGAGACCCCATGTGACAGAGGAGAACTACCCCACAGGGTTTTCTTGACCGTAATCTTTACAGAGGCAGATCTCCAGGTTTTTCTCCCACAAAACTGCTGGGTGGGTTTGAACCGCCAACCTTTTGGTTAGCAGCCAAGCACTTAACAGTTGAGCCACCAGGGCTCCTTTCCATTAAGATTGCAGTCAAGAAAATCCTGTGGAGCAGTTCTACTCTGTAACACATGGGGTTGCGGTGGTTAGTTGGAATTGACTCAACAGCAAGTAAGAACAACCACAACAGGTAGGTATCTAGTTAGAGAACACAAATGTAGCAAACACTAAAAATCGATGAATCTGGTTAAAGGGTTTCTGGTAGTTCTTTGTACTATTCTTGCCACTTCTTTAAGTTTGAAATTATTTTAACATTAAGTTAAACATAAATCCAGACTTTTTTGTGGTAAGTTGTCTCAGGGACAATGCAAATATTGGGTCATTTTACTCCTTGTGTGAACTATTATTTAACATTGCTTCACTGAGCAATATTACCTACTTCGTATATTATTTGTATATTACAGGAACTGTGCTAAATTTTAGGCTTTGACTCACCCTGATCCTTCATGTTTTCTTTTGTCTAGTAAAGTTAAGTTTGCGTTGAACTATTTTATCTCCTTTTGGGAGTCAAGATTTCTCTGAATCCCATTCTCCTCACATGTACGATGTAGACAATGAAATAGATTTCTCTCCTTCTAATATTCATAATTCTGAGTCTCTCTCCCCAGTTCCTCTAATTCTTGTTTTGTCCTTCTTGGGGCTTTCCCCCCTCCCTAATAAGTACCGGGATGGCCATTTTCCAACTGTTTCCATAGCTGGATCAAAGAGGCAGACGGCTACAATGGCCTTTAATGCATAGGAAGGGCAGATGGAATACATTCAAAGAAGTATAAGTTGGCAGAATTCTTCTCTTATCTCTGGAACCATTGTCTCTTTGGCCCTGGAAATGCCCCCGCACCTATGTATGTAGGGATCCATAGCAGCCTGCCAACCACAGACCAGGCATGCTAGCTTTAAACATTGGCACTTTACATTTCAATTCATCAGTGTTTGCGTATGGTTTAGAGAAACTATAACTCAAACGTCATGTTGGGCATTACACCTCTTTCCTTCCACAACAGAATGGGGAGCTGGGCATAAGGGAGTTCCTCCATAAGCCTAAGGCTTGTAAAGAAAATAATAAAATGAAACCAAAGCCCAAACCAGCAAAAAGCAATTATGATATTTAATTTTATTTCCTTAATTTTGAGTTTAACAGTTAGTCACTGTTTCTGATTAAGAAACTTCTGACTGGGAGCAAGGGCCTTTAAAGAGAAACACGTTGTGTTTTGGCAGGAAACCTTAATGACTTAGAACATAAACCTTTGTCAAAGGGAGCAGAAGGCCCTGATGTTAGAACATGGCCAAGCTGAATGCAGTAACTCATGTTGGAACTTTCCATTTTGTTCTCTCTGCTCTGTCCAGGAAGCAGGAGGCCTGGGATCTCCTTCTTATATAAATTAGCTGAGTCTATTATGTCTAAGGAGAGACCTATTTATTTTCCTAGACTGCCGCCAATGCTGAGCTTGACGAGAGCCCTATGCAGAGACACAGGGAAGGAGATGTCAGTGGTATCAGGGAATCAGGTGAATTTCTCTAATGGGTTTGGAATATGCTATCCTCATTCACGCAACCCTTTATTTTTTCAACGTTTCTTGAGAACTTTCCATATTCCAGGCATGATGCCAGAGTCTGGGAAAATTGGAGTCTAAAAAGACCCTCATGAAACATATAATCTATTAGGGTAGACTGTCTTATGACCAGATAACTACAACACAGAGTGGTAGGTGCTCTTTTTGAAGTATCTTGGGAATGCAAGAGACGGAAAAATTCGTTCTGGCTGGACTGTGGGGAGAGAGAGAAAAGTCAAGGGAGACCTTTTACAAAGGAGGTGATTCTTGTGCTGAATCTAAAAGAATGAGTAGAATATCGTAGAGTGAAGAAGAAGAAGAAGGAGGAGGCCATTTCAAACAGGGAAAAAAGTTAGAAAAGCATGAAAAAACCAAAGTATATAATTCAGTGTGGCTGGAATTTAGGGTTCTATGCAGAAAGGCACCCAGGATAATACAGGAAAGGTGGATTAAAGCATTAAAGCCTGATTTCGGAAACTCTGGTGGTGCTGCTAACTAAAAGGTCCACAGTTCAAATCCACCAGGTGCTCCTTGGAAACTCTATGGGGCAGTTCTACTCTGTCCTATAGGGTCGCTATGAGTCGGAATTGACTTGACAGCAACGGGTTTGGTTTTTTTTTTTTAATACACTATGCTGGAGGCCTGGGGGCGCAGTGGTTAAGAACTTGGCCGCTAACCAAAAGGTCTGCAGTTGGAATCCACCAATCACTCCTTGGAAACCCTATGGGACATTTCTACTCTGTCCTATAGGGTCATTATGAGTTGGAATCAACTCAATGGCAATGGGATATACTATGCTGGGGTCTCTGGGCCTCAATTTCCCCACCTGTGCCATGAAGAGGTCAGACTATAATCAGAGTTTTCTAACTTGTTTTTTTAAATTCATGCCAGATCAGCTAAGGAGATTTTGCTGTGTTATTTGCTGGGATTTATATCACAAAAGCAATTCATTTATTTATTTTCATAGTAAACTATAGAACATTCTTTATCAAACTACACATTCCTCTACACTCAAACCCCTTGCTGGAGGATATACTCTTTGCTCCATCCTTCCATCGTGCCTATAGTAAGAATTTCTCAACTTGATGGTTTAGAATTTTGCTCTGGCTGTAAGATTCTTGAGCCTTTGTTGCTTAATAGTTAAGAGCTCGGCTGCCAACCAGAAGGTCAGCAGTTCAAATGTACCAACCGCTCCTTGGAAACCCTATGGGACAGTTCTACTCTGCCTCTGCCCTACGGGGTCGCGATGAGTGGGAACCGACTCGACAGCACCCAACAACAACAACATAAGATTCTTAGAGTATGTATGTCTATATCTATATTCGTGGTGCAAATGGTTAATGCACTTGGCTGCTAACCAAAAGTTTGGAGATTTGAGTTCACCCAGAGGCTCCTCGGAAAAAAAATCCTGGAGATCTGCTTCCAAAAAATCAGTCATTTAAAATGCTATGGAGCACGGTTCTACTCTGACACACAAGGGGTAACCATCAGTCAGGGTCAACCCAATGGTACATGGTTTATATACCATGTTAAGGAGTTCAGTCCTGATCCTACTATAGTAGTAATGCCCAGAGGTTCCCTGAGAAAATGGGCTATGGTCATGAAGAAGCCTTGCTTTCCAATCTTATTCAAGTTCCAATATTATCTAATTCACTTCCCATGTGCCTCAGATGTCTGAAAACCCTGAAGGTGAAGGAGTGTTGCATTTCCCAGTTCCATAGAAATCCTGTGTCATACCCAGTGAACTCTACTCCTCATCTGCATGCAGACTGGTGATGTAGCCAAAATATTTTGGGCCATGGAGCGTAATTTCCAAAAAGGTCCTCTTTGCTGGTGCTAACTGTAGTATGTACAAGATGCACAGAGACCCAGCATGTTCTCTGTGGCTGATGGGGGAAATGTTTACACTTTGGAGCTCTAAAGGGATGTACTTCCCATGCTGTCATCTGAGTTTGCTCCCTAACACCTTTTTCGTGTTCTCTCAGCAGATCAGAGCTCCTTAAGCCTAAGCTACTCTTCTTCCATAAGTTGGTATCTTCAAAAATTGAGCTGGGGGAGGGGATTATTGGAGAACTAAAAGTCTCTTACAAAACTGCATATAGCAATTTTGATTCTAATGGTAGGTTCAAATAGTAGGATTGGTTCTAGTCCTGATATTGTCATTTGGGATCGGACTATAGGCCCAGAGTTCTTCTTTTAGTTATGACACAATTATCTGCTCAAAGCAAGTAATCAAACACTGACTGTCCCGAGGTTAAGTGTAAAACATGTGATCCCAAGACATCTGTTGTATCTGGTGATGTCCCACACTCTAGAAACTGCTTCCTGTGTCTTTCAGTTACTAGGACAGTATCTATCTGTTCATCTTATCTACTTTTTAGGTTTAAGAAATTCGAGGAAAATCCACAAATAAGAATAGAGAATGGGGCCTTTTGGTTGGTTGTGTAGTGAGAAACATAAAACTGTTTCTCTTACCACCAAACTCTCTCCTAACTGTATTCCCAGCCCTGTCCTGTGGTCAGAAAAAAAACCTGAATGTTTGCGGGGGGCGGGGGGGTAGGGTGGGAAGCTGGGTTGGGTGCGTGCCTTTCATTGTTGGTTGATATGAGCATTATAAAGCAACCCAGAGCAGCACAGATTAAAAACCACCTAAATCATAAAGCCAGAGCTAGGATTTTGCAAGAAATAGGATAAAAGTTAGGTAAATGTGGTGATGGGGGAGAGGTTACAGATATCTCATATACAGCTAGAAGCTGGTGAGAGGTATGTGTGTGTGTACGCACAGGCACGCAAGATTGGGTATTTTGGAAGTGTGTTTGAGATCAGATTATTTAGGCAAAAAAAAAAAAAAAAATGCGCAGCCTCAAGTGGAGGACTTTGCTCCGCTCCTGGACCATTCATGGGCAGAACTCATCCTTCCCCTGAGCCCGAGTGAAGCCAGCAGACACTGAGGCCAGAAAACACCACTCCTCTCCGGGTAATCAACAGAAATCAGAGGAGAAAAACGCCTCTGACCTTAAAGGATGCAAAAGGTTTGCAGTTTGCAATTCACGAAAAGGGATTGGCCAAACTGATTTGAACCCTTTCATTCAACAAAATGTATTGAACACCTACTGTGTGCCAGTTACTGTTTTAGGTATAGGGGATAACAAGACAGAATGAACATTCTGGGGATGTGTGGCTTTTGCCTTGAACAAGAACACCCAGCTGAGGAGCTGAGTGGAGAACTCCATTTAATCTGAGCTCTGTTGGCCAAGTCCTGTGTCTAAGAACCTGTGGTCACCTGGGAAGAGAAGTATCTTCTAATCCTCACAAGAGTTTCTCATGGGCCCATAGGGATCATGCAGATAGTCTCTGCTCTCATGGAGAGGTCTCTGCTCTCAAATGGGGTGAAACAGACATTAAATAAGTAAACATCTTATAACTAAGAAACCCAAAAACCAAACCCATTGCTGTCGAGTCGACTCTGACTCATAGGGCCCCTATAGGACAGAGTAGAAATGCCCCATAGGGTTTCCTAGGCTGTAATCTTTACTGGAAGGAGCCCTGGTGGTGCAATGTTAAGCACTCGGCTGCTAACCGAAAGGTCAGTGGTTGGAACCTACTAGCCACTGGCAGAAGAAAGGTGTGGCAATCTGCTTCTGTAAAGATTACAGCCTTGGAAACCCTATGGGGCAATTCTACTCTGTCCTCTAGGATTGCTGGGAGTTGGAATTGACTCCACATCAACAAGTTTAGTTTTGTTTTTTCCTTGGAATCTTTACTGGAGCAGACTGCCATATCTTTCTCCCACAGAGTGGCTGGTGGGTTCAGACTGCCGACCTTTCTGTCAGCAGCCCACTGCTCCACTGGGGCTCATGTCATTATAAATGCTATAGGCGACACCTCCAGTGCCCACGCTTGCTCTTTGGCCTTTGGCCCACTCTTGTTTCAGACTGTCCTGGAACTGCCAGCTCCCACTTAAAGCCTGCATCCTGTGTCCTCTGTATTCTGCTCTAGGGTTTTCTCCTCGGCCAGTGGGAAGCTAAAAGTGAGAGACAACTAATGCTTCTGGGGCCAACTGTCAACGACCAGGGGGCACCAGGAATGAGTGATAAATGCTGCAGTCTCCCAGGCTTTTGGTGGACAGCCCTGGGCTGCGTTCTGCACTCTTCTCAGGGGTCGGAGTGGAATCAAGCTCTCTAGTCAGAGTGGAATCAAGCTCCCCTTTGCCTACAGCAGAAACTGGGATATTACATTTTTATATTGGCTCTTTCTCTCCCTGCTCTTCCTCATTTCTGCGTTCTGAGATCACCTCTCGAAGAAACTACCTACTAAACTGCCTTAACTGCTTCAGCTTCTACTTCTGAGGAAAGCTAGACTTTAAGACAAGCTTTATGGAGGAAATAAACCGGTGAAGCAATACCGTGACTAGGAGTTGGGCCGGAACCACTGTAACTAGAGAGGTTTCCCTGAGGAGTTGATATGGGAACTGGGATAATTACTTAAACTGTCATCAGGGCCCCATGTGGTTTAGGTTTGGGGGAGATAATCATGACAGTAACTTCCAGGTTTGGGTTAATTACCTCCCCCATCCCCCAGCCACTCCCCAATACCAGCGTCATCCAGTGGGTAGCAGTCTCACTGGGGTCTATATCTAGCACCTGCCCATGGCGACCTGTGCTTCCCTGACTGGGGAAAGAGTAAGATCAATCCCTTCAACTTCCCCTTCATACAGACTCGCTAGAGAACATAATCCCCAGGGATAGAAGAGGAAGGCATATGACACATAGTTTCATTACTTACATCCAGTAGCCTAATTCCAAAAAAGAGTTTGATGCACCTTATAATAAGAAAGGCAGAGAAAGCTGGATCTGACCTAGCCTTGAAGGCAGGGTGGGTGACTTACCTAGATGGAAGGAAAAATGAAGACCTCAGGGTATGTGAGAAAACTTGAATATTGATACAGAGGCAGGAAATACCATGCGTGAGGTCAGAGATGAACCAGCTTATCAATGCCAGCTCTTCCCTTCAATGGGACTGTGGAAGAACATTTCAGAGAATGCCTGGAGGAGGTGACTTAATCACAGAAATGCCTTTCATTGCTGCAATTCTTAACCCTTTGCAGCTGATGAAGTCACTGTTTCCAATCCTCGTCTGCACTGATGACTCAAGGGTTTCAGCATATATTAGCATGGCCAGAGCATTTTACCTGCCCTAAATAGGGACATAAAATCAACCAGTGCCAGACTTCCACAGCACATTTCACTGTGCCCTGGAACAGATAGGCCTTTGGAAACAGTTCAGTAACTGGGATTTTAAATTAATTTTCTATCCCACTGTTCTCAGTTTTTGTTCCAATATCCTCACCCTGGAATCTTCTGGTGACCTTGCTCAGTGCTGTAGCCTGGGATTTTGTAGTCTGTAACGAATGACCTTTACTCAGACAAATCAAAATGGGCATGTTCAAAGGTCAAGGTGGTGCAAATACAGCTCATTTTACACAAGTTGTTTCCACCCAGTTGCCTATAAACTACTTCTCTTGGCTTATTTTGTGAGGAGGTAGAAACTGTCTGCCAACTTAGTTATCTGATTATTCAATATTTGTTAATGTTGCCCCTAAACTTTACAAATGGTAATTCTCTGCCCTGCTCCAGTCCTTACACATATCGAAAGAGGGTACCTTTGGAAGAATCATTTGTAGCATGAAAAATCTCCAGTAATCATAAGACAATCCCTGCATCTACTGTTTTATGACCTCCCCTTGTTAGATCCTTAGGATGTAGCACTATTGCACATGGCGGCCTTTGTCCATTGTCAACTCCATTTCCCACCATCTGATCTTCCTTTATCACTACAGCAGAGCCAGGGTCTTTGCTGCATTTTTTTTTCTGGCTGGAGTGCTACCAGGTGTTTGGATTTTTGCACACAGAATTTTCATAAAGCGAGACTCGTGTATATTGTGACACATTGCTTTACCCTACTGGTTTTCTAGTAAATTCTGGACCATCAGAAGGATGTCGGTGTTTTAAGGTAGGGAGAGCTCCGGAAGTAGCTTTGCTTAATTTTGCCTCCCTACTTCTTTTTCTTTAGTTTATTTTAAAATTGGTTTTTAATATAACAGTGACACAGTCATGATAAAAAAATTCAACCCCCACCTACTACCCAGAGGTAACCACTGTTAAGTCTCTGATGTATCTTTCTGTAAATTCAGTAAATTAAACTAAATAAACACACGTAAGGTCCCTAGGTGTTGCGAACTGTTTGTGATCGTCTACTAGCCTAAAGGTTGGTGATTTGAACCCACTCAGTGGTGCAATGGAAGAAAGCCCTGGCGATCTGTATTCATAAAAATTACGGCCAAGAAAATCCTATGGAGTAGTTACTCTGTAACATATGGGGTTGCCGTGAGTCAGAATCAATTCAGTGGCAACGGGTTTGGTTTTTTTTTGGTTTATCTTTAATATAACTTGGATTTCATCATACACACTCTTCTGCAACTTGCTTTATTCCCCATTAAACAGTCCATCTTTTCACTTCAGTGGAAGCAAACTGCTGCATGACTTTGTTCCTGTCTTCTTTTCCCACTGCTATCTCTTGTGAAAATCCCATGTGGCCACTAGTGGTAAAATGTGTGTGGATGGAATTAGGAGAGACACAATCAGAAGTGAAGATTTAGGAGGAGCAGGTTTAAATTCATAGGTAAAGAGGTAGAAGGTGGGAGAATGTGTTTAGAACTAGGATGGGTTTGAGGGTATGAGTAAGGAAGACGCTGGTACTGATAAACCCTAGACTGGTGTTTCTGAACTTGAGTGAAGTGGGCAATGACTACATTGGCTCCTCTCTAATTCCTTTGCTCCCATTAGTGAGAAGGGTATCATATCTGCAGAGTAGTAGCTTTTGCATGGTACAACATTAGGCAGAGGGATGAAATATATAACAATATTTGCTACCATTTACGGGCCACCAGGTTTTCAGATAATTTAATACAAGAGCTAACACATACTATGCGGGAAGTGGTGCTTCAGTGGTAAAATTCTCACCTTCCATGCAAGAGACCTGGGGCCCTGGTGGCACAGTGGTTAAGTGCTATAGCTGCTAACCAAAAGGTCAGCAGTTCAAATCCACCAGGTGCTCCTTGGAAACCCTATGGGGTGGTTTTTCTCTGTCCTGTAGGGTCACTATGAGTGGAAATTGACTTGACAGCAATGGCTTTTTGTTTTTTTTTTTACGCAGGAGGCCTGCATTTGATTCCCAGTCAATGTACCTCATGCACAGCCTCGACCTGTCTGTCAGTGAAGGCTTGCATGTTGTTAGGATGCCGGGCAGGTGTTATGGATTGAATTGTGTCCCCCCAAAATGTGTTGTAAATCCTAACCACTGTAGTGGTTATAATCCCATGTGGGAATGGGTTTTCTTTGTATGTTAATGAGACAGTATTACTGTAGGGTGCATTTTAAGTTAATCTCTTTTGAGATGTAAAAGAGATCAAACAACCAAGCAGGAAGCGGAGATGGGGGGTGATAGATGTCATGCCAGATGAAGATCGCCAAGGAGTCAGGGAACAGAACTGGAAGAGACAAAGACTTTCCCCAGAGCTGACAGAGGAAGCCTTCCTCTGGAGCTGGTGCCGAATTCAAACTTCCAGCCTCCTAAAGCTGTGAGAAAATAAATTTCTCTTTGTTAAAGCCACTCACTTGTGGTAGTTCTATTATTTAAAAAAAAAAAAAAAACCACTGCCGTCGAGTTGATTCTGACTCAGTGCTACCCTGTAGAATTTCCAAGGCTCCAAGGCTATAAATCTTTACAGAAAGTCTGCCACATTTTTCTCCCAAGGAGCAGCTGGTGGGTTCCAACTGCCAACCTTTTGGTTTACAGACGAGTGCTTTGACCACTGCGCTACCAGGGCTCCATTTCTATTATCCGAGGGGAAAAAAAAACCAAACCCATGGTCGTCCAATCGATTCCAACTCATAGTGAGTCTACAGGACAGAGTAGAACTACCCCACAGAGTTTCCAAGGAGCACCTGGTGGATTTGAACTGCTAACCCTTAGCAGTCATAACACTTAACCACTACGCCAGCAGGGCACTAAATAACTAAGACAACAGGTTTCAGTGGAGCTTCCAGACTAAGACGGATTAGGAAAAAAGGTCTGGTGATCTACTTTCGAAAATCAGCCAATGAAAACCCTATGGATCACCATGATCCAAACCTATTGTGCATGAGTTGGGGTCGGGGGGGTGAGAAGGGGCAATTCAATGGCAGCTAACCACAACAACACTTACTCTGCAAGGTGTATGCATGACCTCAAATGCTGCCAGTTAAATATCTTCATTTACAGCTACAAGGATGAGGCTTAGAGAGGTTATGGAATTTGCCCAAAGCCTGAAACCCAACACTTGGCAGAGCCTCCCTCCAAACACAAACCTGCCAGGTTCCAGCGTCAACACTCCTTCTACCACATCACATCATTTCCCATAGTGGCCACATCATTTTTAAATTAGAAGAATCTCTGCAAAGGAGAAAGTATGTTACTAAAATAGGAAAGGCACATCAGAAAGAAAGAGAAGTCAGATGAGCTTGTAACATTTTAACTAGGCCTAAAGCTCAGTCAGGCTGCCTGCCGCCTTTTAATGAGCAGATCCTACAACCAAGAACATGAGGCCAGAAATGCTATCATAAACGTCCACCATCCCCACAGAAGTGAAGTCTAGAAGCCAAGCAAAGAGCCTTAATACTTTGAGTTTTAGCCTCTCTTAAAAGCGCTCGTGTGTGTCTGTATGGAAGATGTTTGTGACGTGGTTCAGATTAAAATGTTGAAATGGGAGTTGGTAAACACAAGAGTTTTACCTTCAGTCTTGGTGACTTGACAGCCCCCCCCACCCGATTTTGATTTATCTGATTCCAGTGTGTGCTTACCATTTAACTGCTTGGGTTGTTTGTCAAAGGAATGTGACGATATTTTAATTTCTAAGGGCAAATGTATTGCTATAACGTTACAACATAAGAAACAGCCCAAGAGATTTTTCTCAGAAGAGAAACGCGTGCATATGCGCAAAAAATCTATATGGATAGGTGGATTGTATCTACACGTGTCCACCTTTGGGCTGAGACCAAGCGGCTGCATTTTGGCCAGGAGACCCCTGAAATGATGGGAGCCCTGACAGCCGCTGTCGGGCACAAACTTCTGACATCAAATTAGTCCAGTCAAAGCAACGAGGGTGTCTGGCTGGAGCCAGCATGTGGGCTGACACTTCTCAGCAGCCCTCAGCAGCTCCAGCACGATAACGGCCAAGCCCAGCAGTGAATAACCTAATCAAGCCATTAAAGGAAACAGAAGCCCTCTGCCCTGTTTGATTTCTTCCCATAATGATATAAAGTGCAGTTTAATGAAGTCAAAGGGGTCCTGGGCCTCTCGGTGTGTCCAGGCCTTTGGAGGTAGCACCATTGAGTTCATGACCAGCCTGCTGCCGGCCGGCTGGCCAACAGACTCCGTTTGCAGGCTGCGCTGTCGCTGGGGCTTTCTGGGGTAGTTTTCTGGTTGCTGCAGCCCCGCCTGCATTTTGTCTCCATAAATTAGACCTTGTGCAGCATATTGGCCTGTCAGGGGACTCGGAAGAAACTGTATATTGTTTCTGGCATCCCTGAGCCCTTCTGCCCCTGACATCTGCTGCGCCTGTGACTGGGAATACATTCTTGACTCATTATCCGAGCAAGAGGAATCCCACCCTGACAGGACCATTAATCAGAATCAAGCAGTCCGGCAAAAAAAGGGAGAGAGAGCATGGGCCAGCACACGAGTGAGAGAGAGACTAAAGAAAAGAGACTTTCTAACTTCGGCTTTGGTGTCATTCGAGGGTCTGGACACCCAGCAATCTATCTTTCTGAGTGACAGGGCTGATGGATGGCATTATTTATGCTTTTGTGTATTAAAAGACAGCTCTGGCACCGGCTTGTCACTTTCACAGGGGTTTACAAAAAGTTGAAATTTAATTTGGAGCAAACAGAAAGCAGAGATCAGCGGAGGCTGGCGAGGTGACAGGGTAGAGGGACTAGTGAGGAGGACGTTTGAGTGCAATGATGCTCTGGACAGAGGAGAACGGCGGACGCTCCTGTGTGGGGAGCTGTAGGTCAGTGCGGCTGCCACGTAATGGGATAGTCGACAGATCTCTGGGGCTCTGAAATTATATCCAGTGTGCGTTAATCATTTTACTGAGACGAACGTTCAGGGTTTGGCTGAGAAAAGATGCAAACGGAAAATATACTTGAGTGCTTGGGAATATGTTTTTACACATATATGTGGAGAAACTTCAAATGGTTATTTTTATCGCTAGAGCATTGCCTGAAACTAGAACTTGATACATATATCAGGTAATGCTGTTATCTAGCATATTACATGGGATGGATTAACCGGTAAGCAAGGTCTGCGCAGGCTTACAGTAAGCAAGGTACGCGTGGGCTTACTTGTGTTTACTTACTAATCTGTAGCGCACAATTTTCCACGGGTTTCACCACATCTTGGATGTAAGTGAAAAACAGGTGAAATTGTGCACTACAGATTAGTAAGTAAGCACAAGTATGCCCATGCATACCTTGCTTATTGAGTAATCCATCCCTAAGCATGTATCAAATACTGGATAACAAGTACAAGTATTTCCCCTAATCACAGTGGTTAAGCCAGCATGGCCGGCCTATGAATGCATGTGGTTATAATCGGAGTGTTGAGTGGAGTAGAAAGAGGCACAGAGATGTGTAGGGGCTAAACAATTTTTTGCAGCACAAATGTCTCACACTGTGTGCATCATCTCTGTGGCCTAGAGTGGGACATAAGAGGGAGTGAGATAAAGGATATAACCAAGAAATTACACCAGTATATATTTATAACCTTCGTGTATAATTTTACAGTCTTGAATGACCTTACACTTGGCTGTTTCCACAGACATCTGCTTTCGAACCCACCGGCCAAAATGCATCATTTGCTTTAAATTAATAACTTCAAAAACATCTACATCCTTGGTTTGGTCTCTTTCCTGTCCTTGCCATGCTGGCGCCTTTACACCTTCTCCCTGAGGGTCCCACACTCTGCACAGCTGCAGCAGCACTGACGGCATTCGCTGGCAAGACAGCCAAGCCCAGCCCCCTTGTTAATGAACCGTGAAGGGACAAAGCCTGCAGCTCAAGTGGGCCCAGCATCAACCTCCAGCCCAATCATCAGCTGTTCTTCATCTCCCTGAGTCTTCTTCCCTCCCTGGAAGGAGGTGTACATGGGCTTTACTCATCAGCTCTGCTTTTGCCAGAAGCTCCTGAGGTTTTGCCAGGCCTGGGCCTTGGCTCTGAAGGATCATAGAGAGGTAAGAAGATCATTGATGCCATCTGTCTTCCTCATCTAGTGCTGCTACAGCAAGAATACCACAAGTGGATAGCTTCAACAAAGAGAAATCTACTCTCTCACAGTCCAGCAGGCTACACCCAAACTCAGGGCATCAGTTCCAGGGGAAGGCTCTCTCTTCTCTGTTGGCTCTGGAGGAAGGTCCCCGCCATCAATCTTCCCCAGGACTAGGAGTTTCTCAGCGCAGGGACCCCAGGTACAACAGACACACTCTGCTCCTGGTGATGCTTTCTTGATGGTATGAGGTCCCCCTGTCTTCTCTGTTCACTTCTCTCTTTTATATCTCAAAAGAGATTGTTTCAAGACACAGCCAAATCTTGTAGATTGATTCCTGCCTCATTAACATAACTGCCACCTATCCCACCTCATTCACATCATAGAGGTAGGATTTACAACACATAGGAAAATCACATCAGATGACAAAATAATGGACGATCACACAATACTGGGAATCATGGCCTAGCCAAATTGATACACATATTTTTGGGGGACGCATTTCAATCCATGACACCATCTAAGAATATATAGATGACATGGCAGTAGAAGGCAAAATATTCTGTAACGTAGACTGTTTTAAGTTGGGGTTAGATTTAGTCTTAAAGGAGAGAGGTTAGATCAGGATAGGGGTTCAACACTAACAACATCATCATAACAACAGCCTCCCACTTTTAGGATGGGGTCAGGTGCTCCTTATTCTAATGAGCAAGCTGGTCAGAGATGCCAAATTCTGGTGTCTGGATTAATAGGCTTAGACTGATAGTTGAGTAGTCAAGAAGTCGATGTCGGTTACCAAGCTAAGTGGAACAAGTGTGACAGTCCCCTGGAGGCCCTGGAGGCACTCTAAAGTCTTGCTTCTCCAGGAGAAGAGCCACTCTTTGGGGTTCCCTGCAGAAGTTTGGGGCTGGCTGTTCTAGACCACCTCTCTGGCATGAACAGTTTTTCATAAACAAAGGGAAGAGAAGTGAACTTATATTCACCTATGTGACTTTAAGGTAAGTCAATTCACAATAAAGAGCCTCAGTTTCTTCATTGGTAGTGTGTAAACTATAATATTTTTTAGAGGTGTGTTAACTTGTAGATATTGCATGCAAACTGCCAGCTCAACATGGGCTTGAAGCTCAGGATTGGGTGTCCAATAAATGGGTCTATTATTATTGTCATAATCTGGAGCTCAGAAAACACATTTCATAACTGAACTGGGCATTAACCCAAGGAAAGAATCTCTATGCAATAATCCTCCCAACCACAAGCATCCTTCAAGAAAAACCTAGTACAAATAGATTCACTTCTACATATTTTTCATCCAACTGAGTATTTCCATTTGATTACAGTGAAATTTTTAGACACTCCTGACAAGGATAAGTGGGAAAAGAGGAAACTGGAGATTGGGGAGAGAGAAAGGGCATAACGTGGCAGGAAAAGACCATAGGAAAAATAGGCATAAAGATTTTTGCAATGCCACTTTCAGAGATGAAAAGGAAATGGAGATAAACTCAGCCTGGCCATTGGAATAGCATTCTTGTGCTCACAGCCAGGTGGGAGCTAAGCCTCCAGTGAGACATGGGCAGAGTTAGGTCAGGGTATTCTCCTGGGCTCTGCAGTGCTCTAGTGCAAAGTTATCAAAGGTGGAGCAAGGGTCCAACATGGGGGGAGGCGGGCTGAGAAAGCCTCACTTTCTTCAGTGTAAGATTCCAAGTTCCTCTTCATCTCTACGTCCGTGGTGGGACCCAGGAGGAGAGAATCAAGAACTCTGAGTCATCATAGACAAGACCGTGAAACATCTGGATGGAAGAGCAGCACAGGGGGAAAAATCCTCTTGGTGTCTATATTATCTGCCATTAATTAAAAGACATTTGTATGCATCTCACTGAAACTGAGAGGGAGGAAAGAATCTGAAAACATTCTAGTGTGTGTGGAGGGGGAGTAAATGGAAATTAACTGTAGAGTAGCCAACAATGATAATTAAAGATCTGCAAATTGTCTTTGATAGCTTCTTTAGTGAATTGTCTTTATTATTGTAGAAAATCTAAAAATACCTCAAAGGCTTCCATTTATCCTCCTTGTTCCTCCAACTAGGTTTTTTTCATAATATTTTAGGTTTTTCATTTACAAATTTTCTTACTATGAGATTTTATGATTTGAGGAGAAAATACTACAGACATCTGTCCCATTTTTTTTTCCCAGGTGGTGTAGGTGGGTGACTTCCTGCTCTGAACAGGTGACCAGCCTGCTAGTGGAATGGACAGATGTGTCTCCAGCTGGGCTAGGATTCCCATTCTGGCTCTTCTCTGGGCTAGACCCATGACCTTAAAAAACCAATTGCCCTCGAGTCAATTCTGATGTGTGTCAGGGTAGAAGTGTGCGCCATAGTGTTTTCAGTGGCCGATTTTTTGACAGTATATCATCAGGCCTTTCTTCGGAGTTGTCTCTTGGTGGACTCGAACCTCCAGCCTTCTGGTTAGCAGCCAAGTCCATTAATCGTTTGCACCACCCAGGGACTCCCCATATGACCTTAGGCAAATCAGTTAACCCATCCAAGCCTTGGACAGTCATCTAAAATTGCTGATATACTTCTTTCATGGGTTGCTCACTGATGCATGTGAAGTTCTTAACACGGTGTCTGGCCCTTCCTGGGTGCTCTATAAACAGTTTCTATTGTTATTATCACATCCCTATGAGAGCAATGATCAAGTACAAACAGAAAGTCTAGAGGTGATGCCATGTGGAATTGGAAGATCAAGCAAACCGTCTCAGAAAGACATTCTACCACAATTATTTCCATATAACAGGTGATCTCTCTACCTGATGCCGAGACACAGAGGTGAAAAGGCACAGTTCTTGCCCTCAAAGTCCAATGGAGGAAATAAACACATAAACACATAACCTCAGTTATTGGGATAGACACAGAACTTAACACAGCAAAGGAACATTTCCTAGGAACCCCCTTGAGCCTGTTGGCTGCCCCATGTGGCCAGCCCTTTGGACAGCTAGCAGTGGTGGGGCCATTTGCTACCCAGAGAAAGAGAACTCTTTCTGGCTTTCAGCTCAGAAGTTCTAAGCCCTCGATATCCTCCTAGGACAATCCTCTATTAGGCAGGCATTTTACTTCTGGGTCCCTGAAGTTCATTTGGTGGACTCAGCTGTTTGTGGAACCCAGAGGAGTTATTCATTAACATCAGTGAGAAATGCCTGACTAGCATCTGGCTTGTTGGGGGCTGGGCTTGGTTAATTCTCCTTGGAACAACACCATTATTAGTTCTGCTTGGATTAACACCAGCACTAATGATGACATAAGACTCTTACTTCATTAGCCTGATGAAGGGAAAATCTTGCATGTTTAGCTGGAGCCAAGGAAGAAAGCCCAGGTCCAAGACTCAAGAACTGAGCCTACTGAGTGAGTCAAGCTAACTGGACAGAGGAAACAGCCCAAGCCTAGAGAGAGGGCCTGTAATGGTGTGTTGGAAGGGAGCTGAGATAGATGTAGTGGGAACGCCTAAGTATTTGAGATATTATAGGGGTTGGAGGCACACTGACCCGAGTCTCACTTTTTAAGGACAGTTAAAACAACCAGATACCTGCTTTGCTTTTCATATTCACAGTCTATTCGTACGAGGAGAGATGGCTATACTCAGAGAATAAACTATCAGCTGTTTGATTTGGAATTCTTAGTGTTGGCTTCAATCCCACGCATACTTGTATACACACAGCTTCTCTGTTACCAACTCAGGCTGAAAATATTTAATAAGCCTGTGCTGAAAATCTTGTTAGGTACCAGGGTTATAGCAGTGGACAAGGTAGACATGGCCCCTGTCCCATGGAACTCTGGAGTCAGAGGGGGATACTGATAAGTAAGCAGATAATTGAAGATATTGGGATATTGCAAATGGAATAGCACTTCACTCAGACTTGAGAAGGGGGAAAGAGGGTGGACAAGGAAACCACTGAAGCCTGGATGATTAGGAGTTATTCAGGGGAAGAATATTGGGGGAGGATGCTCTGGGCAGAAACTAAAAATAAAGTTACCGTTCAGTCAGTTCCAACTCATGACGACCCCATGTGTGCCACAGTAGAATTGTGCTCCATAGGGGATTTCAACAGCTGATGTTTTAGAAGTAGATTGCCAGACCTTTCTTCTGAGTTGCCTCCATGTGGACTCGAATAACTAACCTTCCAGTTAGCAGCCAAGTGCTAAACCATTGCTCTACCCAGGGACTCCGTGCTGGGTGGAAAGGATAGCTATTCGAGACCCTCCAGCAGAGGGAGCCTGTGTGTTGGAGGGGCTGAGAGATCGCGACTGAGTCTTGCAATATAACTGGAAGTGGTGAGAGTGAGGGTAGAGTAATGGGCAGGAACCAAACCGTAACCTGTCAACTGTATTAAAGAGTTTGTCAGCCGCTCTGTCTCAGATGATTCCTTTTAAATGCTGTAACCTAGAAACATGGACCATAAATTCACTTCAAAGGAGAACTGTGAAGCTCTCCCGGCCAGTATTTTCCCTCTATTTTTTCTCAGGTTTAAGATATTTCGGTGAACTGTGGCTTTGTGGTTTGAGTTCAAATTCCTCTGTATCTTCCTGTTTTCCTGACCTAGAAATGACAAAAGCTAAAAAAGTGATTGTGCTTCTGCTGTCATTCTGACCCAGGCATGACCAGGACACCCACCAATGCCTGCCAGCCCCTGAAGACTGCCAGACAGGAGAGCACACCGGGATCAGGAGGTCCTGGGGAGAAACCAGAGGACCCGGTTGAAACATGAAGCCCCTTCCTTGGGGTTTGGTCGCCTTCTCTGGGAAGAGGCGGCCCAGAGTTCCCCCGTCCTCTTCTCCAATGTAATAAAGTTCTATTCATCTCAGTTGTTCGCCTAACACTTAAGTCTCAACTGCATGTTTATGCAAATAGAATTAGGCTGCCGTTTCCGTTATGGAAAGAGTCAACGAACTTGCTAGGACTATCTTGTCAGATGCCATTAAGTGCTTCCAACGCCTCAGAAGTTACTTCCCCCTTGTTTACATATTGTAATAAGTGTGTCAGTAGTGTTAAATGAATCAAATAGCCCCACAAGTTCAGCATCTGCTCCAGATCTTCAGCAGCCAGCTGAATTCATTAGTGTACTGAGCAGCTGCAGTCTTATTCCAACACACAATATCTACTTAAGGTGGGATTTGAAGACTGCAACTTAATCTCCCTCAACAAACAGAAAGCAGTTTGTTGGTGAAACTGAGTTGAGTCTATTACAATTGACAATATCAAAATAAAAAGAAACAAATTGTTTTTCTATGGCTCTGCTCTTCACTGACCCGCTGAAATGGGAAGGGACCGTAGGCAAAGGCTGGTGATTTGGTGGCGTTTTTCTGTTTGTGGCAGCGAGCTGAGGTCTGTTGTCTCCTGTTCCCTGGGCAATAAGGAAGCTTGTGGGGGAAGGGAGACAGGGGTAGCCCTAGAACAAATTCTAGGGCTCTAAGTTCTTCCACCTTATTGCTGATTGCCATCAAGTCCTTCCAATTCCGACTCATGTTAAATCCATGTGTGTCAGAGTAAAACTGTGCTCCACAGAGTTTTCAATGGATCACTTGTTGGAAGTCGATTGCTAGGCTTTTCTTCTGAGGCACTTCTGGTTAGACTTGAACTGACAACCTGTCACTTAGCAAGTGTGTTAACTGTTGCACCGCTTAAGAACTCTCCCACTGTACCTGCGCCTGCTTTGCTGACAGTCACCGAGCAAGAAGTTTTGACTACTCTGTGCCAACCACTGGTAATAGAAGCAAATGGCTATAAACGATTGGCAGGATCCTTGCAAATGTAAAATTTAATGAGGGCATCAAATGGAAGGATAGAAATCCAGTTTTAAATCTGGGTTTTCTTGGCAATAAGAAAAATATGTTCCATGAGGTCTGGTTTAGGAGGTGAATGGATCAGTTTTGATATGCACCGGGGGTAAGTGGTTTGAAGGAAGTAAGCACTGCTGATTAGGAAGAACAGGGTCAATTCTGAGTTTCCCATTTAAAGAAGCCATCTCAGATATCAGTTAAATTTCATAGGATCTTGGAGCCAAAATCGCTTTCAAGAGGATCGAATGTTGATTGAATGTCTATACAGCCGTCCCTCAGAATCTGCAGAGGATTGGTTGCAGGACCCTCCTCTCCCCACAGATACCAAAATCCAAGGATGCTCAAGTCCCTTACATAAAATGGCATAGTATTTGCATATAACCTACGCACATCCTCCTGTATACTTTAAATCATCTCTGGATTAGTTATAATACCTAATACAATGTAAATAGTTGTTATATTGTATTGTTTAGGGAATAATGACAAGAGAAAAATATGTGTTTGTTTTTTTTTCCGAATAATTTCAATCCAGGATTGGTCGCATCCATGGATGCAGAACCCAAGGATACGGAGGGCCAACTGTATATTAAGTGAATTACATACATCATTTCATTTAGTTTTCAAACCGTGTGAAGTAGATACTGGTTCTTCTTACAGAAGAAAAAAAAGAGGGGGCTCAGAGAGATTAAGCAATTTGCTTAAAGACACACAGCTAAGTACTGGAGCTGGTATTCAATTAGTCTGATTACAATACTTGTGCCCTTTCCACTTGCCTCCCAAAGGACATAGGGAAATGTGATGGGGTTTAATGAATGCTTTTTTTTCCCTTTTCTTTTAATGCAATCTGTGGAACAGCTCATTTTATGCTATTTTCTGGGGACAGAAGTCAGAAGGATCAACTTATACTCTCTCCCACTGAGTTGTCTATTGTGGATAGATACCCCCAGCCCCCACTGCTCCACAGAGGCATTGAAGATGTTTCTGATGCCTGCAGTCACCATAAAGGGGTTAACCCTCTCTTGGTCACCGCCTTTCCCCAAAGGGAAGGCACACACACATACTAGACCCTGAAGAAGGTTTAAGCAATTCTTCCCTCAGAGGCTCTGGTAATACGTTCAGATTTCATAGAGTTGGGGGCCTAATCTCTCTTGTTCCCTTCAGTGTGGGCAGCAGTGGGCCTCCTGCCCAGATCATCAGGTGTACCTTACGGATATACCTGAGCTTCCAGAGAGCACTCTAAGTGGATGCTTCCTCCTTCCCTAAGAAGACCAAATCGTCTCTGTGTTTTTTAAACCCTCCCCTCCCCACAAATCCTTCCTGCCTGCCCGCATGCTTTCTGACATAGCAGCCTTCCTCCAGAAAGCATCAAATCCCAATATTTTAATGTGAAAAGCGCACTCCCTGGTGTTTATTGTGAATACAAGGTCTTCCCTCTTCTGCCAATTTTTGTTGCTCACAGAGGGGAAATATGAGCTTCAATTTCCTTGACAGGTAAGAATGGGGGTGGGGTGGACACATAGAGAGCCTTTCTCTCTCTAGACTGCTGTTCACTTTTCCCTCAGATATCTACAAATTAGTCACATCTCATTCTGCAAGGATGAGTTTATTGCTAAAAAAAAAGGTTCATTGCATTTGCATAAAGTAATACTTTGGCCCTGATCAAGATGATGATGATGATGATGATGATGATGATATAACTTTGATCCTATTTTGCTAAAAGAACAATTTTCTGCCAACCACTTTTCCCTCACCCTGCCCTGCTACAGTATGGATTACATTTCAAAATCCTTTTCCATTCATCTGACAATTAACATCTCCCAAATTTCTGAATTTCTCCCCTGGCTGCAGAAAGACATATCAATGGGGGAGTTGAGTGGGATGGAGAACATAATTGTTGACCACTCACTGATCTGTTTAACTGTATCAACTTCCAAAGTAACCTAGACTTATAATTCTCATATCCTGTTTTCCATTGTAGTTTTATAGTAGAACTCAATTTGGAATTATTTTCTGAGCCAATGTCATGGACTGAATTGTGTCCCCTCCAAAAGGTATGTCAACTTGACTAGTCCATGACTCCCAGTATTGTGTGATGGTTTACCATTTTGTCATCTGATATGATTTTCCTATCTGTTGTAAATCCTACCTCTATGATGCTAATGAGGTGGGATTAGAGGCAGTTATGTTAATGAGGCAGGACTCAGTCTACAAGATTAGGTTGTGTTTTAAGTCAGTCTCTTGAGATATAAAAGAGAGAAGCAAGCAGAGAGACATAACACCAAGAAACAGGAGCGAGGAGAATAGCACATCCTTTGGACCCAGGGTCCTTATTCTGAGAAGCTCCTCGACCTGGGACAATTGATGACAAGGACCTTCCCCCAGGGCTGACAGAGAGAGAAAGACTTCCCCTGGAACTGGCACCCTGAATTTGGACTTCTAGTCTCCTAGACTGTGTTGTTGTTAGGTGCTGTCAAGTCAGTTCCGGCTCATAGCGACCCCATGCACCACAGAACGAAACACTGCCTGGTCCTGTGCCATGCTCACAATCATTGTTATGCTTGAGCCCATTGTTGCAGCCACTGTGTCAATCCATCTCGTTGAGGGTCTTCCTCTTTTTAGCTGACCCTTACTTTACCAATCATGATGTCCTTCTCCCGGGACTGATCCCTCCTGACAACATATCCAAAGTATATAAGATGTAGTCTCACCATCTTTGCTTCTAAGAAGCATTCTGGTTGTACTTCTTCCAAGACAGATTTGTTCATTCTTTTGGCAGTCCATGGTATATTCAATATTCTTCGCCAACTCTACAATTCAAAGGCATCAATTCTTCTTTGGTCTTCCTTATTCATTGTCCAGGTTTCACATGCATATGATGCGATTGAAAATACCATGGCTTGGATCAGGTGCACTTTAGTCTTCAAGGTGACATCTTCGCTTTTCAACACTTTGAAGAGGTCTTTTGCAGCAGATTTGTCCAATGCAATGTGTCTTTTGATTTCCTGACTGCTGCTTCCATGAGTGTTGATTGTGGATCCAAGTAAAATGAAATCCTTGACAACTTCAATCTTTTCTCCTTTTATCATGCTGTTGCTTATTGGTCCAGTTGTGAGGATTTTTGTTTTCTTTACTTTGAGGTGTAATCCATACTGAAGGCTGTGGTCTTTGATCTTCATCAGTAAGTGCTTCAAGTCCTCTTCACTTACAGCAAGCAAGGTTGTGTCATCTGCATATTGCAGGTTGTTAATGAGTCTTCCTCCAATCCTGATGCCCCTTTCTTCCACAAGTCTGTCAGCTTGTCATACTGTGGGGGTTTGCGTGTTGCTGTGATGCTGGAAGCTATGCCACAGGTATTCAGATACCAGCAGAGTCACCCTTGGCTGACAGGTTTCAGCCGAGCTTTCAGATTAAGACAGACTAGGAAGAAGGACCCGGCAGTCTACTTCTGAAAAGAATTAGCCAGTGAAAACCTAGACTGTGAGAGAATAAATTTCTCTTTGTTGAAGCCATCCACTTGTGGTATTTCTGTTATAGCAGCACTAGATTACTAAGACAGCCAACTAACATTAGCTTTTGGTCTTGCATATTGGATGTTCTTGCTACCTCTACATTCTAGATGTAGACAAGGGCTAGTTTCTCTGGGGTTTGCCTCTCAGCAGACTTTAAGTACTTGACTCAAATGTTGACGTAACACATCTCTGCTTGCACTGCCTTTTCCGCATTCCACATTCCTTGTAGCTTGGCAAATTCATTCCTTCTTGAACTTCATCCCTGAAATGATTTATGATTTTTTGTCCCAAGAGTTATCTTCAGTTCTCTCAGATCCCAAGGGCAATGAAAAATATTTGTGCCTGACAGTAGTGGCCACCTACACTCCTTTAGATTTTCCTCTTTCTTGTCAATCAACTATTGGACTGCAACATGGAATACTAGAGACTATGGTTCCTTATCCAAGGGGCTGTGATGTGCTATACCCCCCACCTTCCTTGATCTATCCTGTCCTTCTTTGACCTGCCACAGCCATGACAACCCCCCATAGAAACACCATCAGGGCAATATCAATTGCAGTGCTAAACAAAAATTACCCTTGGTCTCAGATGATGAACATCAAGAAATATTAAGAAAAGAAGCAACGAGTATTTTAAGGAACATTTTCATCTTCCTTAAAGTCATTGATTTCCCCCAAGCTAAAAAACATTAGAAATAAAGTGAAAAAAAAAAAAAAAAAAGATGTCCAGCTCCTACAAAGCTATTGAGTCCCAGAAAATAAAACGTTGGCTGACAAGGAACTATTACTCTAGGCAATAAGGTCTCTGAAATCGGAGATAAAGAAGAAGCTCAGGCCGGCAACAATAATTTGGGCCTGGGAGTCAGGAGACCTGGGTTCTAATCTTAACTCTGTCACTAACACGTTATGTACCCTGGGAGAATTACTTAATTTTTCCAGATCTCAGGTCCCTCCTCATTTTTACGATAAGGATTGTAATGTCAGACCTCCTTACCTCACAGGATTATTGAGAGGATCAAATGAGATGACAGCTGTGAGAATACTTTGGAAAGCTTAAAGTACTACATACAATTTGTGGTTTTCTTCTAGCAAGTAGTCAGGAGCTTAAGCTTATTCATATACTAACCTCACACTGACCCTGACTACCTCCCACTCCACCTTCTCTCAGTAAATCACTGGATTTAGAGTGCAGACATGGATATGAATCATATCCTTGTGAACTGGTGTGTGAGGGAATCTTAGGTAAACCTTAATATATTTAAACCTCAGCTTCTTCATTAGTAGAATGGGGATTCTCCAATGAAATAATGAATTTACAAAGTACTTTTAGAAATTACAAAGCACTATATAAATTGAGGAGTCCTGGTGGCGCAGTGGTTAAGAACTCGGCTGCTAACCGAAAGGTTGGCAGTTCAAATCCACCAACCACTCTTGGAAACCCTATGAGGTAGTTCTGCTCTGTACTATAGGGTCATTATGAGTTGGAATCTACTCAAAGGCCACAGATTTTGTTTTTGTTTTTATATAAATTGAAGTCTATTTTATTAAGTTGTCCCGCCCTTGTGATGGGGGTGTCTGGGTGGTGCAAATGGTTAAGGGTTTGGCTATTACCTGAAATTTTGATGGTTCAAAACCACCCAGAGGTGCCTCAGAAGAAAGCACTGATGATCTACTTCAGAAAGATCATAGCAATATAAAATCCTATGGGTCACAGTTCTACTCTGAAACACATGGGGTCGCCATGAGTCAGAATAGACTTGACAGTAACTGCTTTTTATTTTCATTTTTTTGCTCTTGTGATGGCCCAAAGAATTAGGGCAAGCTATCAGATATAGATCTCTTCCTCAGCCCTCACCCCAGGAGCTTATGATTGGTACTAAAGTCCTCCTTTATTCAGTCTGACAGAGTGAAGATGGGATGGGAGAAGAAAAACATTATCTCAGATTTGTTTTCTCTTATGCATCTCACTAACTAAAGTGATTTATTAATCAGAATGGGGTAGCTGCTGTAACAAACAATTACCACATCTCAGTGACATCATGCAACAAAGGAATATTTTTCACTCAAGTCACTGTCCAAAGCAGGTCGGGGAGAGGCAGAGGGCTGTGTTCCACACAGTCATTCAGAGGCCAAGGCTTTTTCCATCTTGTGGCTCCACCATCCCCTTGATTCTCTTCTTCAACTTGTTGACGGACAAAAGGAGAGAGAGAACCTTGAGGACTATGTGAGAGGTTTAGAGGCCAGTAGTAGAAATGATGTACATCGCTTCCACCCACATCTCGTTGGCCAGAACTCAGATATGAGGCCCTACCTAACATGAGTTAGAATCGACTCGATGGCTGCAAGTTTGGTTTTGGTTTTTTAACTTTAAGGTAAATGGGAAATGCAGTCTAGTGATGTACTCAGGACAAGGAGAAGAAACAGATTGGTGAGCCCTAGCTACTCTGTCTTAGTAGAACCTTTTAGGCTGATTTGGAGACATTTAAATTAGGATTGATATTCCTGGGTCCACAGCAAAACACAATAGACTAAGTCTAAAAGGTATTAAGCATTACTCAAAGTGAATATGTGTACGTATATGTGTATGTGTGTGCTTGTGCACATGTGCTAAAACATTTCATGCCCAATGGATGGGTAAGGTTCTCAAGATTTATGTGTAAGTTAGTTGTTTAAAAAGGGTAAGCTGTAGAGTATAGTGGTTAAGTTATAAGGCTTGGAGGCAGATAGCCTAGTTTCAAATCCAAACTCACTATTTGAATTGCCTTGGCAAAGTTACTTAATCCAGTGACTTTCAAACACATATGTTATGGATCGAATTGGGTTCCCCCTTCTCCACCACTCCCCCCCAAAAAAATGTATTGAAGCCCTGGCCTCTGTACCTGTGGGTGTTATGCTGTTTGGAAATAGGGTTTTCTTCTGTTTGTAAGTGAAGTCATACCAGGGTGGGGTGGGTCCTAAACCGAAACACTTTGAGTTCTGAAAAGAGCAGAATAGACACTGAGACACCCAGGGGAAGGTAGACACTGCTTGAGGATTCACGTACAAGCAAACGAACACCAAAGATGGCCAGCAGACGTAAACGAGGAGAGTGGCCACAGAAGGAATTGATATGGCTGAGACTCTGATTTGGACTTTTAGCCTCCAGAATTATGAGAAAACAAATTTCTGCTTTTTTTTTAAAGCCACTCAGTTGCAGTATTTCAGTACTAGCAAGCTAAGATTTATAGTTTCCTATTTATATTTGTATTTCTATTTATATACAGATATACATATATGTGGGGCCCACAGTGGTTAAGAGCTCAGGCTGCTAACCAAAATGTTGGCAGTTTGAATCCACCAGTCACTCCATGGAAACCCTATGGAGAAGTTCTACTCTGTCCTATAGGGTCACTATGACTTGGAACTGACTCTATGGCAACAGGTGTTTTTTTTGTTATACATATATGTACATGTTCATATGACGTATGTGTGTATTGTATACACATAGGCTGGTCAGAACCAACTAAATTGATCTTCCAATTAGTAATGGGTCATGATCTTCAATTTGAAAATCACTTATCTAACCTCTAACAAGTCTCAGTTTTCTCATCTGAAAATGGACTTGTAAGGATCGAACAAGCTAATGCTCACAATGGATTTAACACATTGAACATTTAATATAGTTGGTAATTATTAATATTATTATTTCATTTTAAACCATAGCTTGCCATAATTTGTTCAACTACTAAGAGGTAGAGACAGACTTCAAGTAAGGAAGTGCTATACTTTCTGCTTTAGTACAGTGGTTGTTGTTAGGTGCCGTTGCGTCGGCTCTGACCCATAGTGACCCTAGGTATAACAGGACAAAATGTTGCCCAGTCCTGTGCCATCCTCCAAATTGTTGTTATGTTTGAGCCCACTGTTGTAGCCACTGTGTCATCACTCTTGTTGAGGGTCTTCCTCTTTCTCACTGATCCTCTACTTTACCAAGCATAATGTCCTTCTCGAGGGACTGGTCACTCCTGATAACATGTCCAAAGTAAGTGAGTCAAAGTCTCGCCATCCTCACTTCTAAGGAGCACTGGGGCTGTGCTTCTTCCAAGACAGATTTGTTCGTTGTTCTGGCCGTCCATGATACATTCAATATTCATTGCCAACACCATAATTCAACTGTGTCTACTCTTCCTCAGTTTTCCTTTTTCATTGTCCATCTTTATCATGCATATGAGGTGTCTGAAAAGACCATGGCTTGGGTCAGGTGCACCTTAGTCGTCAAAGTGACATCTTTGCTTTTTAAGATTTTAAAAAGGTCCTTTGCAACAGATTTTCCTATTACAAAAGGTGTTTGATTTCTTGACTGCTGTTTCTATGGGCGTCGATTGCATACTCAAGTAACATGAAATCGTTGACAACTTCAACCTTTTCTCTGTTTAACAGGATGTTGTTTATTGGTCCAATTGTGAGGATTTTTTTTGTTTTCTTTATCTTGAGGTATAGTCTATACAGTAAACCCAACCAAATCAAACCCGTTGCCATCAAACCAATTCCTACTCATAGCGACCCTATAGGAAAGAGTAGAACTGCCCTATAGGGTTTCCAAGGAGTGGCTGGTGGATTTGAACTGCTGACCTTTTAACCATTATGCCACTAGGGCTCCAGTGTATACAGTAGGATCATTTGATTATTCCTTCTTTCTTCTCTTCATTCAATCAAGTAGGAAACATTCACATAGGTCAAAATGTACTAGGTACTGTGATAGCACTGGGAATATAAGGATAAATAAGTTATGGTTGCTGTCCTTGAACAGCATCAATATCTAGAAATGTGCGATTCAATACAGTACTCACTAGGCTTTATGGCTGTTTACATTTAAATTTAAATGAAATAAAATTAAGAATTCAGTCACAGTACATATTTCAAGTGCTTAGTAGTCACTTGTGGCTAGTGGCCACCTTATCTTGCAGCACAGATATAGAACATCTCAATCATCAGTGAAATTTCTAGAATGTAAAGAAAGGGCCTTGATAGATGAGCACCTGTTCCTCAAATTTGGAGGATGACGAAAAAAAATAACTCACCTGAAGTGGCCTTCATCTTCTGAGGAGATCTGAGGACTTCAGCAGAATTTCTCAGACAACATTTTAGAAATGTTCAGAAGCCCACTGAACCAGCTAAATACTACATTCAATTTGCCTAGTTCTCACATACCTAGGCAGGTATTCTTTGTTGCCTGCATCTCTTCTGCTGTTTGCTGAGGGAAGTATCCTTCACAATATCTGAATGGCTAAACTTGGCTTGGAAAATTGAATCCTACTGTCACACACGGGATTGCCGTGAGTTGGGATTCACTTGGTGGCGACAGGTTTGGCTTTTTTTTGTTTATTCATGAGGAAACCAACGGAACTTGCCTGATTTTCAAACACAGATTTTAATCCCAGCATGAGTTTTTGCCTCTCCTGGCCCTGTCCCTTTCTCTGGAGCCAGTGAAAGCCAGACTTGGCAGTGCCCTGGAAGCATTTCCTCCACTGGAGTGAAGGTGTGGGGAGGTCGGCAAATATAATGCTGTACAATCCTGGGTAAACCTAGCCTAGAGGCATAGCGGCATGGAGCTATAGCATCCCTGTCCATTACTGTGTGTGTTGACATTCTGACTGGATCCTGATTCCCAGTTCTGATCCCTGATGGAAACGGAGTCTATCTACTTAGCCAGAGGCCTTGATCTTCTCCCTTTAAACTGGCAATACCTACTACTTAGGGTATTCAATGTCTGAGCCCTACCTTAACTTGGACAATTCCCCTGGGACATGTGGTCCTGACACCGAGACCTACTGAGGCCTAGGAAGTTCTATCATGGTATGCTCTCCCCTACCTTAAAATAGAGCCCTTGCATATTGGAACTGATGGAGAAGAAGCAACTCTGACTTGGGCTTACTCGGCCTTGATGGCATTTATTGTATCTGTTGTTGTTGATGCCATCGAGTCCATTCTGACACATAGTGATCCAACAGGACAGAGTAGAACTGCCCCATAGGGTTTCCTAGCCTGTAATCTTTCTGAGAGTTGATTGCCAGGTCTTTTCTCCCATGGTGTCACTGATGAGCTCTGTTGATCTTTCGGTTAGCAGATCATCTGTCCAAAGTAAGTGTCATCTGCATATCTCAGGTTGTTAATGAGTCTTCTTCCAATTCTGATTTAACTTTCTTTTTCACACAGGCCAGCTTCTCTGATTTTTTGCTCAGACTACAG